>NC_056731.1:261217342-261517342 GCF_019279795.1 Protopterus annectens | reverse complement strand
TGAACACCTAATGGTTGAACCATTATGTTTGAAGTTACATAACTTCAACTTCCTAAAAAAAACCCACAACGGACAACAAAATAAACTGTTGTAAGCAGGGGGGCAAGCCCCTCTGCATCCCCCACCCCCTGCTACTTAAATATATCAACTCCGTGATCGCACCACATTGAAGTGAATGGAAACCTCCGCCTATGGAGATTTCCATTCACACACTCGAACATTTACAAATTCAAACATATGGTCTCGACCATATGTGGTTCGAACTTGTAAAAGTTCGATGACGTGATAGGAACCCAATAGAAATACCCGCTCAGGTCTCCCTTGAAAAGAAGCCACTAGAGTAAGGGGTCTAATCAGACCAACAAAGAATAAAATGAAATTGCAGCCTTGTTAAGTGGTGTACTACATCATGTTAACAAATTGCTTTTAAAGTATGATGTGCAGTTTATTGTTTTGGTTTACTGCTATTTGTTTTATAAAGATGTGTATCTAAAGAGGAGGAGGATTGGTCTGTTTCTTAAAGTACCAATTATTCTCCTTTCTCCGTGGATGTGTGGATTCCCTTCACAAGCTCGAAGCTTTAAAACTTTGAACTGCAAATGGTCAAGACTATATGATCAAAGAAGTTTTGAAACTTCGAACATTGTGAATGGAGATCACCGTACAATGCGGAATGTGAAATTTACCATTTTCCTTACTGTAGTGCGATCTCGGAGATGGTGTATTTATTTACAGGGAGTGTGGGGGTGCAGTGGGGCTTGCCTCCCTGCAAAAATGTAAAAAAAAAAAAATTATTATTACATTTTCAAAGTTTCAAAACTTTGATCTTATGGTCTTGACCATTTGCAGTTGGAAGTTTTGAAACCTAGCTTGCAAAGTAGATCCGAATGTGCATCCTCAGAGCTAGTATGGTTAGAAGAGAGAGTGGCAGGTTGCAATGCAGCAACCCTCAGGTATTCAAGGGGGTGGGACTTATTTTTCTGAAAAGAAAGCTGTATAGAACTATTTTTTTAAAAGGTCATTGTGTTTGGAACTCAGTGTGATTCTTATTATAATTTTGTAAGTGTTCATTGGGTTGGGTTGGGTTTGATGATGCAGATATTCTGCAAGGTGGAGTTCATTTACCTGAAGTGGATCCGAGTTGCATGTAGTGAATACCATGTTGGATTATGACCACAGTATATTAAGTACTAAGGCTAAGCAAAAAATGGGTAGTTTGTGTTATGTAAAGTCCAATCCTATAGCATTAAAGAATGTTATGATTATGTTGTATGTATATGTTGTGTGTTATATATGTAACCATACTTTTAATGTAACACAGTATAATAATTCTAATATAGCATGCATATGTAGATATAAGCATGTATATGTAGATAAAAGTAGAAGGAAGAATAGATGAAGTATAACGAATATTTTACATACCAATCACACATATGGTAACCTCAAGTAACTGATCTGTGCACATATGGAGATATTTTCTGTAGGTATCTGCTATGCTATAACAAAATTTAATTTGACATGTCATGTGGTGGTATGTCACTAACATATATAATACAGAACAAGAAGGAAAACAAATACTAGTGATCCCAAATTGTAGATGTAAAAGAGAAAATGTGGTTTGGGTGATATGTTGTGAGTAACTGTTGGGACTTCCTCTTCAGTTATCCCCAGCAGGCCACAGTTCATATGTTCTCTAGTTTTTATGCTTCAGGGTACAAATGCTTCCTGTCGGCACATTCTCTAATGTTGCATGCTAACTCACACAAGGAACGTCAGCCCCTGCACTTTCCACTTATTTCCTTCTGCTTGCACAGTTTGGAGTTTTGTCCTAGCAGTCATTAATGTCTCCCTGTCTGAGTCCTAAAAGTCTCCTCATCTGAGTCCTAAAATGATAAAGTTTATTAACCATTTCTGTAGCTATCAGCTCACTAGCCAGAGTCCCACTGGTCATACGTATACTGGCTTTGAGAGTATCATGATGTGAAGAATTGTCCTATGCTGCTTGTGCTTTAAAGTGATCACCAAGACAAGATGTAATCAGAATCTCTAGATCATTATCATCATCATCATCATCATCGCAAGGAAAATTCTAGCACCTGTAGGGGATACTCAGAATAGGGATCAGCAAGAGTCCTAAATGTACATGTCAGGAACCACCTGAGGGTACATATTGGGCTGTTTGCAGTGATTCTCCCATTTTTAGATACCCAGATCATGACTGTGCCCAAATAGCTCAGATGGAATGATGACATGAGTATTCCAGTGAAGGTTCAGTGTTTTATACTTGGGAGCTCTTCCTCTCTTGACCCTATAATTCTCAAACTCAGCAAAGAGTCTGAGGCTGAGGAGACTTATTCAGATCTTCCTACACCACTTGGCTCCACAAAGCCCCTGCTCATTGGGTATACATGCACTTTTCAACAAGGCCATGGCTTGATGTCAACAGTGGCCTCTCTCTAGCTAGCACCACTTCTGCTATGGGCTGATCAGCATATTTTCACCTTTTCTTTTTACACTTGTTTGTTACTCAGCTGTCATCCATACGGTTGTGGTTGTAGGTCATCCTGACGTGGAGCTAGGAGTAGAGGAAGGTTTCTTCCTACCTCTGAAAATCGAGGAAAGGAGAGTCTGAGGGTGCAGCAATCCTTGTGTCTGAAATAGACAAATGTAATAAGACTGCTGTAGCTCCTTTCCTTTGGAGATAATCATAGGCTCATGGAGCCCACTGTGAACTGACATTTGGCTTCTCTGCCACCTTTTCAGATATAACTAAATCTATATATGTGAAAACTAAACCAATATAGCAGAGGAACCTTGGAGTATTCTCATGGAACATATCCTGAAGGATGTCATTTTAGCAGCCTGGATGTATCCAGATTAATTTTCCCCTGCTTCCAGGAAAGTGAATTCTCCCTACTTTCTGTGACCTCTTCAGCCCAGCATAGGTCACTGAGACTATGGCATCATTTTACCTTACTGCTTAATAAAGAGTGTGAAGCTTTGGATATGATAGGCAAAGAGGGCTTTCTCTTCTGACACTTTGAGACTCGAGTCCCTTAGTTATCTGTTGCACCTTCCCCAGTTGCAGTCCAGCTTGGTAGACAAGACTCTGAAAAAGCTGAGAAGCCTTTCAAAGTCTGTGATTAAGGACATTCTAATGATGATCCTTACAGTGGCCTCTTATATTGGTTTACATATAATTCACTGGAAATGTGTCTATACTGGTGCTACATTGAAAGCAATAGTTCAGGGATGTGCCTCCCACCCGATGGCATGGCTCAGGCAAATTGCTTAAGGATGATCCAAAGATGCCCCCTCCATAAAAGTCATACCCTCTTTGGAACGGCTTCTTAAGATTTAGATATCAATCTTTAAAAGAGTAAATGGGCAACAAACTATATGCCAGGTCTCTGTGATGACCCCAGGTTTCCTTTCCTTCTGAATTACCAACTTCAAGAGCTATAACCTTGGACTTGGGGGTTCTAGATGTTATCAAATACGACCATGACTTAGACATATTAAATACCCCAAGAAAATGGTCAGCTTTGGGAACCAGCTGATCTCTGCAGAGCTCCTAGAAAAGGCCCAGGATGGATGTGCTTTACAAAGGGACCCTAGCATCTCTTCCTTCTTCAGAGAGAGATGAAGAATTGTACTTTGTTCTTTTCCTTGATCCCTAAGGACTGGCAGATTTTGATTCTATCCTGGACTTAAGCTACTTTAACAATCACATCTAGATGGGCGGCCACGGTGGTGCAGCGGTTAGCATTGTCGCATCACAGCAAGAGATTCCCTGGTTTGATCCTCGGCTGGGGTGCCTTCTGTGTGGAGTCTGCATGTTCTCCCTGTGGTTGCGTGGGTTTCCTCTGGTTGCTCCGGTTTCCTCCCACATCCCAAAGACATGCTATAGGTGGATTGAACACTCTAAATTGGCCCTAGGTGTGAGTGCATGTGTGTGCCTTCTGTGGAAGGTTGGGCACCGGGCTGGCAACTCGACACCGTAAAACTCCACTGCCAATCATGAGCGGATATGTGATTTGCTGTCATGACCCCTCACTGGGAAAAGCTGAAAGAAGAAGAAGAACAATCACATCTATTAAGTCCATTCTGAAAGGTGATTCTACATAGGATCATGCCTTGTGCAGCAGGTCTCCTGATGGCATCAATGGACATAATAGTTGCTGTCCAGTATGTTATTGGCTTGGTTCAACACAGGAGATTTCTTTGATTTTACTCTGAGATGGCTTCACTTTCATGTCAGGGTATTTCCAGTTGCCCATTTAAAGTGCTAGCAATGGTGGCAGAAGCCTTGGAAAGAAGAAAATTCCTGTATTCCCCTATTTGGGTGACGGGCTTCTGGTAGCCACAATGAGGGGCTTCCTGGCAGCATTTCTGTCTTGAATACTGTCATGGATGGTGACCTTGATGGTATCACCTCAGAGCATGCCTTCATAGGGCTAGACAGTCATTCTTTAATGCCATCTGTTCCTGCTTGAGGACATGGTCTAGAATGTCATATCAGTGGCATTAAGGGTGAAGACTAATAGGATGGTGCAGGTTTGGGATAATACAAACCTGGACACTCCTACATGCTTTGAACATTATGGCAATCACAATCTGCCTGGTTCACTTAAACATCTGAAGATATTGATGTTGCACTGGATTTTGAGGTTTCAGTAGCTTTAAAGACATCATGCCATTACAGACCTGCTTTCAGTATTGACAATTATTATTGACATGTGGTTGGCAGTTGACTTCCACTGGACTCGATGTGTGCACCTTACATTTCTTGACCAGATCCTCTTGATGTCGTAACAATGAATAATGTTGCCAAAGGCTGAATTTCACACCCCAAAGGCTTTGGAAGGAGAGGTGATACCAGAACCCCTCCTTTTGTGGTCAACCAGGCCATGGAGTAATGTGTGAGCAAACAAGGTGACATTTATTCATACCCCAGTACGGACAGATGATTTGGGTCTGGTCAAGTCACAGACAGTGGCATCTGTATGATTGCAGTTCATATCCAATGGGAAATTAGTGTATTGGAAACCACTCTCAGTAGCAGATGTGGTCCCCTCCTGGAAATGAATATAAAGGAATCCTGTCCAGTCAGGGTCTTTCAGTAGATGACAGCCTAAAGATTGACCAGTTCACCACACAGTAAGATGAGACGGTAGTCTGTTCAGCTATTTTCATCTGGACAAGGGGGCCTTGATGATGAATACTGAAGTTAGCAAAGTGTGACTGCCAGATTGTACAGTATTACTAGACCTTTGGATTTCTGATGGAGATTTTCCTGAAGTGCTGTCTTTTGAGTGGCTGGACTGGTGGTGCAGTGGTTAGCATTGTTGCCTCACAGCAAGAAGTTCTCCAGTTTGATTCTCAACTGGGGTGTCTTCTGTGCAGAGTCTGCATGTCCTCCCTGCATTTGTGTGGGTTTTCTTCCACATTCCAAAGACATGCATAGGTTCATAAGTTCATAGGTATGTACTAGGCTATTGGCTCTAGGGCCTATATAAGCCTAGCCAAATGGTACCCTGGCTTTTGCTACCCAAGAAATTTTTTTTCCTGTGCCCCTGTCAAGCAAAGCCACAGAAGTGATCCCCGGGGTGAATTTCATATCTCCCATCCAATTATCAAGATTTTTCTTGAAGAGTGCGAATGAGGAGCTTTGTTTGATGTAGATAGGTAGTTTGTTCCAGAGTATGGGAAGTCTCCGGGACAGGAATCTATCCCTCCAGCATTTTCTGTTTATTGTGGTGACAAGGTTTAGGTTCCTAGAGCATGTAGCTTGGAGGAATTGGGATTTCTTTAAGAGGAGCATGTCCAACAGCTTTGGGTTTGACATAGCTTTGTATGTTAGGCAGAGATCGCCTCTGAGTAGACGATATTCAATAGAGTAAAGCTGGTGTTTTTTGAGACGGTCTGTGTAGGGCATCTGTTTGAGGCCAGTAATCCTCTTTGTGAGGTATTTCTGTGACTTTTTCAGTTGTTGTAGATGTCTTGTGTGGTACATACCAAAAGGGGCATTGTATTCTATAATGGGTCTAATGTGCGATGAGTAGAGGGGAACAATGACCTCTTTTTTCCTGGATGAGAAACCTTTTGTGATGAGGTGTGCCACGTAGAAGGATTTCCTGACTTCTGTGGCGATGTGATAATCAGAGGAGAGACGGTCTGTGTCCCAAGAGTGTTTCTCCCTGGACCTCCACTGAAAACTGGATCTGTCTCAGTTGACCTTCCTGGTAAACAAATGTTAAATAAAATAAATAAATAATATCTTTCAGTCCATGTGGGAGCTGGTATTTGGATGTTGAATGGTCGGTCATTGAGTGTTTCATGGATGCTAGAATGGAGCTGTCATTTTCTCTTTGTGGCCATTGAATTCCAGTGGCCAGTGTTCTGCTGGGATAGATTTATTAAAGGATGCTACTAACTAGGCAAACAAGAGTGTTTTGCTGTTTTGGGGAAGTGATTTATGCCATTGTTGTAAAACTGAGTTAATTGAAAGTCTGGATTTTGGGACTACATAGATTTTCATTTTTTTGTTGGAAGTGGATCTCTAAACTGTACTTTTAGCAGTAATGTGAACAGTTTTAGAGCTGTGCTTAGTGCTTTCAGATATTATTTGCTAGTCTTGAGTCTGTTTGCTTCATTTTTAAGACTTCTGACTTCCCCTATGTTTAACCATCCATGGTATATCTTTGTTGGGGGTCTGTCCATTACCTGCTTTAATAGGAGTTCTTTTTGTTTAGTTCTGTCTCATCGAGAATTGTCTGTTTGCAAATGTAAATTATTTATTGTTGTTGTGATATTACTTTTGGCTCATATTTATCATATACTATTATTTGCATTTGGAATTTTGTGAAGTGTTTAGTTAACTAAGAACTATAATAAACACAAACTTAAGTTTGACGCATTATGTTTCCTGTGGCAAGGAAGATTTGATGTACACCCTTCAATTTTTTTCCTTTTGATTCTGCACTTAACTGCAAAATTAGCAGACAAATTTGTTCTTCCTTGTCACATGGTGTCAGTAAGGATGTGGTTTCAGGTAGTTTGATCCCTTACAACACAAGTGATTTCCAGCACAAGCCAAGGCTTTCCCCTTTGGTTGGGAAGATAACCAGTTAGGCCTCATGGCCCAAGTACTCACTTGCATCCTGTATTTGCTCCACTTATAAAGGGTATCCTCAGTAAAATGGTTTATGTTAAAATGTAGATTTCTGCATGTATGTCTCTTTATCTGTTTTGACTCTGTTTAGTACATTTTCTGGACTTGTTTTTAACTTAAATTTGGTTAGTTTGGAGTGAAATATTACTCGTATTGCACTCTGGGTATTCCCTGCAATAAATAAATAAGATAGATAAAGTTTGGTATTTTTGGTGTTAACAACTCTGCTGTGGAGTTTCTACTGTGTCTATTGTCCTCTCTTTATTACCCTGTTCCTCTGTTTCTGTGTGTGTGTGTGTGTGTGTGTGTGTGTGTGTGTGTGTGTGTGTGTGTGTGTGTGTGTGTGTGTCTTTGTCTGTGTGTATCTGTGTATCTATTTCTTTCCTGCCCTGGCTGCTTCTTCACAGGCAGAAAACAAAAGAGAAACTGGAAAGTACTATGCAAAGAAATTTAGATGCTTATTATTATTATTATTGCAACAGTTAATGTAAGGTGAGTTTCATTTAAATGTTAAGCATTTAACTCTGAAATGAGTCTGTGATTTTAAAATGCATTTTAATGTTTTTTATATTTTAATTCCTCAGTGACACATCTTATTTTAAATGACCCTTTGAGAAAGCCTCTGTAAAATTCTCACTATATGGTAAAATATGCAGAATGGAAGACTGATTCTAAAACTGTTGACAAGGAAGACAATAAATAAGAAGGACTGTTTAGTACAAAATATTACAGTCACTGGGAGGAATTTTTTTTTACCATGTAGGCATCGCTCTGCTAACATCAGCACAAACAATTTTAGATTCATTAAGCGCTGTTGAGTGGTGCGCACGAGCGTGCCAAGATGGAAACTTCCATGGCATGCAACTCACCTTATAAGTAGGTGAATCTCATGTAAATGAGGCAGGAAGAGTGATCCAGCAAGCAGATAGGCAGCTCTGCAGACCCCATGTCAGTGCCCATAGTGTACATGGAAAAATTCTGTGTACAGGACTGTAGACAGATAAAAGGGGCTGTAAAACTGTAGGTAGATACACAGAAATGGCATAGTAGACACACATATGAGCAAAACTATCCACTTCATGTTACAAAAGTTACAGTAAAATATTAAAATATTTTTTAATAATCTTAGCATGTTTGCGTGGTGTGCCTCAATACGCAAACATGCCTTATTAAAAAAAAACCTGGAAAAATCAAATATTAATAACATGAGACAGGAATGTGTTACAAGACCCTGCGAGTAGTATCTACAATAGTGCACTGGTGCTGTTGCTAACATGGAAGGCCTTGGAAGCATGTACTATCCAGGTTGTGAGCATGGATCCCTTTACAAATGAGGTGGAGATACTGAATAGCACAATGGGGTAACCATGTCTGCATATCCCCTCCCTGTAGGCAGACAACCCTGTTGGTGTCCACAGAAGAGATAGCGGACATCAAGAGAGTGTGTGTCCAATAACTTCTAAGCTGATTGGGGCTTTACTGTGCCTGTTTGCAGGGCACACCACCATGCTGAGTGTGCAAGCCTGAAGGAGTGTGTGCACTGACACCTAAGCTTTGTGCACCTACGGGGCATGTATTTTAATGTGTTTGTGTGGCTTACTACTGTGCTGAGTATGGCAGTTTGGGGGGAGTGCACTGACTGCTAAACAGTATTTACCTATGGGGCTCACTTTTGCATGGTGGATCGCAGTGTTCAGAGCATCCAAAAGGCCAATGATGTATTAATTAATGTTGGCTTACATAGGCCCTTGTGCCGATAGTCTAGTACCTACCTATGAACCTATGATCCTTACTTAACTTAAACTAGGGCCATTAAATGATGTCAGTGATATATTAGGCAGGTGCAATGCATTATAGGTAGCCAATCATGCAGGCAGCACCTACACTAGAGCATTATAAAGTATGCATACACCCTACAAATCTTCCGCATACTCTGCACCATTGGAGTACAGACTTGGGAATTTTAACTGAAAGAATGCTAGGGGCTGCTGCAAGTCTGCTACACTTGTATGTGTTAGATGCTGAAGTCAATACTGCTGCTGCTACTGACAATAGGCCTAGACAGAGAAGGAGAAGAGTGTTCAGGCCCAGGGTAACCTTCCAGGAGCTACATGAGCTGGAGATTGTAGACCACTACAGGGTGGACAGGGACATACTACAAGAACTCACTGAGCTCTGCTGCCCTCCTCTCGGACGCAGAGCCAACAGAGAGGAATACATCCCAGTGGAAACAAAGGTATGTGTAGCCCTTAGGATAATAGCCACAGGTACCTTCCAAAGACCAACTGGAGACATGATGGCTGTCTCACAGGCATCAACATCCAGGGTACTCCACCAGTTCCTGGATGCCATACTACCGCATGCCAGTGAGCACATTTATTTTCCCTTCACCCCTGAGGTGAGGGCCAACAATATGCAACTCTTCTACCATGTAGCACACTACCCTGAGGTACTGGGTGCCATAGATTGCACTCATGTATACATCAAGGCACCACCCTGTGAAGAGGGTAGAATCTAGGTCAACTGCAAGGGGTGCCACTCCATCAACTGCCAGGTTGTGTGCAATGCCCAGGGCATTATCATGAATGTGTGTGCTGGAAGCCCTGGCAGCTGTCATGACTCCCATATCTGACATACATCACAGCTGTACCAGATGTTTGCTGTGGGACATCCCACATGGGTATTTAGTGGGGGATGCTGGCTATGCACTGGAACCCTGGATGATGACACCCATCAGAAATGCACATACACCCACGGAAGAATACCATAATAAGGCAAATGCACAAACTAGGAACATCATAGAGGGTGTGTATGGGTTGCTGAAGTCACAGTTCCAGTTCCTTGATATATCTGGTGGAGTCCTGCAATTCTCTCCAGCCACATGTGTGCATATGTTCACAGTGTGTGCCATGCTATGCAATATGACCCTGCGGAAGCAGCTGCACCAGGATCAGTATAGGGAAGGGATACACAACCCCCCCATCAGTGCCTAGGTCACCACAGCCACACTCACAGTAGGATTGAAAGGAGGAAACCCCTGATAATGTCCCTGTAGGCAGATGTAGGCATGCCCAGTATGCCCTGGCATTGGCTAAGAGACAATGCATAGCACATACACTGATAACCTAGGGGCCCCAGGAACTGACACCTTACTCCCACTCACATACATATAATAAAATAACTGATGCAAGGCAACCCACACAGCCTGTACCTATCCATGTATTGGCTGTGGACTGCTTGCATCACACAGAGTCAGCCCCGAAGTACAGGTTTGTCAACTGCTGCATTCGCAAGGTAAGTCTCTAACCTACATACTAATTGTAAGGATTAGTATAATAAGGTATTGTATGTATGGATCTGCTGCTGTTATGCAAAAAAATATAGTGGGCTATTTGGCCAGAGTTAAAATCCACATGAGGCAACTGATACCCAGTCCAATAGTATGTGTTCCTTAATATTCACTAGGCCTCATGGATGTAAAATTCATGACATCAAGCAAGGAAGATGTTAAACGGTGGGCACACAATATATTTAGACTACTGCATACCCAATATGATTATATGCTGTTGTTCCTCCACCCCCAATACAGTGGTGTACCCATATAACTACTTTAACAGAAAATCAGCTATGGTATAACATTGGACCAGGCAATCTCATTGCTGTAACATAGATAGGGCTCACACATTGTATGTCTCCCTTCATGCAGGATAACAAATGTACATATGTATGCTATTGATTGTGTGATGGATGACCCTTCTCTATCTAGCGAACTGTGTGGCTCAGTGGACTAGGGAAGCTGGCATGAGTGATGGTATTGATGGTTCTAAGCTGGAATTACTCACACCTTTTGCATGTGAGGTCATAGTATGTTGTTGTTTTCACAGAATGTCATACTTCCCAACCTCTCAGTGCAAGAAATCTGCACAAAGCCAGAAAGACTGCGGGGACAAAGGCCCAAACATAGGGATAGAGTTTAAATATTGGTCACATAAACCTTGCTGGAAGTAAAGGTGTTGCATAGTACATATATTCTGATGGATATAAAGTCTGACACACAATTGTTTGTCTGTAGTGAGTAGAATGTATTGATGTCAACATTCAATAAAGCACCAGAACACCACAAATGTGTGAGGAACAGACCAAACATATGGGGCAAAACTCTGGACATTCTGTGAAAATCAGGATAGTTGAGAGGTATGCAGATGGTCAGTCAGTTGGTGTTGTAACACTACCAACCCCAGTCACACATTTAGTACAGCTGGGGAATGCTGTGGACATTTTGAGTGAAATGCAGTACTGCAGAAACAGGGGCACTTGTGAATGTCTGTAACATACAAAATTCCGGACTGGAATACAGGTAGGTGTGGCCTGGGGTCACATTATAAGTACTGACAGTCCCACTGGATATGCAAGTACACTTAATAAAATTGAGCGCAACTTTGTTGGTCCTTCATTGACATGACCTATTATATATAAATGTCTGTACATACAGACATATACGTATACATATTCTTCTGTCAGTATCTCTCTCTCGCATGCATAGTTATATCTATCACTATGTAGTGTCAAATAGATATATATAGCTATATATATGAAAATGATACATAGACTCCCCCCATATATGTACAGAATGCATATACATATCATACACACACACAGCTACATTTATATAAACATCCTTGTTATATACAGAAATATTGTGTGGATGTCTGCATTGTCTCATCATCATTCTCTTTCGGCTTTTCCCGTTAGGGGTCGCCACAGCGGATCATCTCTTTCCATTTCTTCCTATCCTCTGCATCTTGCTCTGTCACACCAACCGCCTGCATGTCCTCTCTCACCACGTCCATAAACCTTATCTTAGGCCTTCCTCTATTCCTCTTACCTGGCAGCTCCATCCTTAGCATCTTTTTCCCAATATACCCATTATCCCTCCTCAGCACATGTCCCAACCAACAATCTGTCTCTCTTGCTTTGTCTCCAAACTGTCCAACATGAGCTGACCCTCTAATATACCGATTCCTAATCCTATCCATCCTAGTCACACCGATTGCAAATCTTAACATCTTTAACTCTGCCACATCCAGCTCTGACTCCTGCCTTTTGTCAATGCCACTGTCTCCAACCCATATAACATAGCTGGTCTCACTACACTCTTGTAGACCTTCCCTTTCACTCTTACGGATACCCGTCTGTCACAAATCACTCCTGACGCTCTTCTCCACCCATTCCACCCTGCCTATACTCTTCTTCACCTCTCTTCCACATTCACCATTACTCTGAACTGTTGATCCCAAGTACTTAAACTCGTCCACCTTTACCAACTCTACTCCCTGCATCCTCACCATTCCTCTACCCTCCCTCTCATTTACACACATATATTCTGTCTTAGCCCTGCTGACCCTCATTCCTCTGCTCTCTAGAGCATATCTCCACCTCTCCAGAGTCTCCTCAACCTGATTCCTACTCTCACTACAGATCACAATGTCATCTGCAAACATCATAGTCCACGGGCCTCCTGTCTGATCTCATCTGTCAACCTGTCCATCACCACTGCAAATAAGAAAGGACTCAGAGCTGATCCTTGATGTAATCCCACCTCCACCTTAAACGGATCTGTCACTCCCACTGCAGTCCTCACCACTGTCACACTACCCTCGTACATATCCTGTACCACTCTTACGCACTTCTCTGCCACTCCGACTTCCTCATACAATACCACAACTCTTCTCTAGGCACCCTGTCATATGCTTTCTCCAAGTCTACAAAGACACAATGCAACTCCTTCTGACCTTCTCTGTATTTCTCCATCAACAGTCTCAGAGCAAACATTGCATCTGTAGTGCTCTTTCCTGGCATGAAACCATACTGCTGATCACTAATCATCACCTCCCTTCTTAACCTTGCTTCCACTACTCTTTCCCATAACTTCAAGCTGTGACTAATCAGTTTTATCCCTCTGTAGTTACTGCAGCTCTGCACATCACCCTTATTCTTAAAGATAGGTACCAAAACACTTTTTCTCCACTCCTCAGGCATCCTCTGACTTTCCAAAATTTCATTAAACAATCTAGTTAGAAATTCCACTGCCATTTCTCCTAAGCACCTCCATGCTTCCATTGGTATGTCATCTGGGCCAACAGCCTTTCCATTCTTCATCCTCTTCATAGCTGCCCTTACTTCCTCCTTGCTAATCTGTTTCACTTCCTGATTCACTATCCCCACATCATCCAACCTTCTCTCTCTCATTCTCTTCATTCATCAGCCTCTTAAAATACTCTTTCCATCTACTCAACACACTCTCCTCTCTTGTGAGTACCTTTCCCTCACTATCCTTTATCACCCTTACATGCTGCACATCTTTCCCAGCTCTGTCCCTCTGTCTAGCTAATCGGTACAGGTCCTTTTCTCCCTCTTTAGTGTCCAATCTCGCGTACAACTCTCCATATGCCCTATCCTTAGCTTTCGCCACCTCTCTCTTTGCCATGCGCCTATCTCCTTATACTCATGTCTACTTTCTTCATCTCTTTGACAATCCCACTTCTTCTGCCAGCCTCTTCCTCTGTATACTCTCCTGTACTTCCGCATTCCACCACCAGGTCTCCTTGTCCTCCTTCCTCTGTCCAGATGTCACACCAAGCACCTTTCTAGCAGTCACCCTTACTAGTTCTGCTGTAGTTACCCAGCTATTCGGTAACTCTCCACTGCCTCCCAGTGCCTGTCTTAACTCTTCCCTAAACTCCACTTCACAATCACCCTTTTTTAACTTCCACCATTTAATCCTTGGCACAGCTTTCACATTCCTCCTCCTCTTCTTGATCACCAACGTCATGCTACATACCACCAATCTATGCTGCTTAACTACACTTTCCCCTGCCACCACTTTACAGTCTCCAATCTCCTTAAGACTGGCCCTCCTACATAGTATATAATCAACTTGTGAGCATCTTCCTCCACTCTTGTACGTCACCCTATGCTCCACCCTCTTCTTAAAATACGTATTCACCACAGCCATGTCCATCCTTTTCGCAAAATCCACAATCATCTGACCTTCTGCATTCCTCTCCTTAACACCATACCTACCCATCACTTCCTCATACCCTCTGTTCACTTCACCAACATGCCCATTAAAGTCCGCTCCAATCACTAGTCTCTCACCCTTGTGTACACTCACCACAACTTCATCCAACTCACTCCAAAATTTCTCTTCTTCCATCGCACACCCAACTTGAGGAGCATATGCACTAACAACATTCATCATTACACCATCAATTTCGAGCTTCATAAACATCACTCGGTCAGACACTCTCTTCACGTCTAAAACACTCTTGGCATATTGTTCCTTTAGTATAACCCCTACCCCATTTCTCCTGCCATCCACACCATGATAAAACAATTTGAACCCGTTTCCTAAACACCTGGCCTTACTTCCCTTCCATCTGGTCTCTTGCACACACAATATATCAACCTTCCTTCTCTCCATCATATCAGCTAGCTCTCTTCCTATACCAGTCATACTGCCAACATTCAAAGTTCCTACCCTCACTGCTACACTCCTAACCTTCCTCCTATCTTCCTGCCTTCGGGCACGCCTTCGCCCACCTCTTCTCCTTCGGCCAACAGTAGCCCAATTTCCGCCTGTCTGCATTGTCTGACATACCCTAATAATGATGAATAAACTGCACTATCACACAGCCATAATGTTGCTGAAAGGACCCTAACTAAGAGTACAACAGCACATAATCCACTTACCTACAGACCCCTATGCCTGCTGGATGTCATCACGTACACAGACACAGGTGAACAAGTGGTGTAATATATAATGGTGTCAATGCATGTATGGACAGAGCACAGTGTCCATGCCCACAGTGTTGCCTATCTAACTGCAAGTAGCCTTTATGGCCATAGTGGTAACTGTACATGCATAGCTAGGATAACATCAGTTATCTCACTGCTAGGATACTAGATGCAGATAATAGTACAAAGCAATATCACTCTGCAGGCCACAGATGCTGTTCAACATAAGCCTAGTTTGTGTAATGCACAAGTACTGCGCCTGCAATCACCTATACAGCAGACTTAACCTGTGGTGCATGCAATAAGTACTGTGATGTATAAGCCTAGAAAGGTACAGGGTCTAATCTCACTGCAGCCCACTTGGTGTGTGTGTGTGTGTGTGTGTGTGTGTGTGTGTGTGTGTGTGTGTGTGTGTGTGTGTGTGTGTGTGTGTGCATGCGTGCATGTGTGTATACCCCTGCAAAACAATGGACATGCCCTCATGGGCTATCCACCTGCAATGCTTATGCACTTTTTGGGCCTGTACTTTGCTGCTGGCTTTCACACTACCCTATTCTGCGAGGCCTGCTGATGTCAGTCACCTTAAGACTGCCAGCTGACAGTGTAGCAGCATGACTTAAGCTGTGGTGCATGCGATAAATGCTATGATTCATAGTGTGTAATACCTAGATGTGTAGGGGTTCTAATTCCACTTTACCCAACATGGTGCATATGTATATCCATACGGCATCATACCTGTCAACATCTTAGAGCAAAAAATCTGGACAAAGCCTAAAATGATGGGGGGACAGATTTTAAATATTGCTCTTACAAACTTAGAAAGTTGATAGAATAATAGGTTTTGCATTAGCACGAATTTTCTGAAAGATGTGGAGTCTTAAACTCAAATGTTTGTCATTATTTAATGACTTCAATCCTCAGCTATTTGCCAGAAAAGTACAGATTTTTGGAGGAACACACCAAAAATATGAGGCAAAAATCTGGGCATTCTGTGAAAATCTGTACAGTTGATTGGTATGTATCCCATATATATAGTAACCTACATAAATTCGACATAGGTAGGCTTTTGCATCATTTTTTTTGTAGCGGGTGATGTTTCCCTCCCAAATGACAAACCACAACAAGGCTGGCTTATATCAGCAAGCATTATATGTTCTTAACTGATAGTACTAGCAGACATGAGTTGTGCTGTGTACATCAGGTACTGTGATCTATACTGTGTACCAGTACATAGGTAAGTGTTATAATCTACATACAGCCAACTTGCAGTATGTGTGTGCCTTGGTGTGTCTTGTCTGCAGTGAGTAGAAGTGGTGCTAACCTGAATGTGGCCATGTTTGTATGTGAGGCTGTTACAGCAGTATACATCATGTTATGGAGCCATAGGACATGTGAACTTAAGTAGCATAATGGCAATACAGCCCTTACAATCAGAGACATCTATATACCCTTCGGAACAGGACCTGCACATATTGCCCAGTCCAAAAGGGAATCAGGCAAATGGTATGTGTTGAGATGATGGCCACCCAGCCAATCAAACAGATAGCATTTGCTGAGGTGCACTGAGGTGCTCTGTGTACCATTGGGCAGGATCTGTTTCAAGGGTGTGTTTATGTTTGCTAGACAAATAGCTCAAACAAGCATGTAGTACTAATATCCCATAGTAGGTGAATGTCCTTACAGTGAGTTATCCATCTACTATGCTCTCTACAGACAGGCAGCATATGCACACCAGCAAGGTCACACCTTGCCCTGTAGCAGGCCTTATCACAAATTATGAATGCATGAGTACGCTGACCAGCACCATTGTCCTTGGTAGACTGTCATACAGATGTGAACCTATGAAGCCATACACATATACTGCTGTACCTTGCTGAACTAATATTTCTGCTGTTCTGCCTTGCCATGTAGTGCCACTTCACTGCCACCATGTGTCCACAGGTTATCCCCTCAGACTCCTTCAACAGAAACATACACAGGTATGTGACATTTCTGTCATTATGTAACCATACCATTAGTACAACATCATATAACATAAGGTCCACAAAAGTATGTTGAGCACGCATGACACATGCCAGCATACAGTATATGTTGGTGACCACTACAAATGGTATGCAAATCAAAACCGCATTACACAAGTACATGTCAAGTAATATAGTCACTCTGTGCATCAGACACATCGCTTTATTCCCCTGCATTGATGGGAAGGATGACAGGGATGTGTCACAGGTATCATCATTTGCACAGGGTGATGTGTGGGGGTGCTGGAGGCCTGGGCTGGCCCAAAAGGTTGATAGCATGTGTGTGAGTCAGAAAGGGGAGTAGGTTAGATGGGGTATGGTGAGGTGCTGTGTGTGTTTGTAGGTGACCTGCATGTAACAGTGGTGTGTGAGTGTGTACGTGTACACAGTCAAGCCAGTGCTAGCCCTACATGTGTTTTTGTTGGATAGCTATGTACCTTACATGGTAGAGTTGACAGTTCACTGTCTCCGGCCCTGAACATGGGAACTGGCTCAGCCATGAGTTGCACTGGCACCACCAAGCTCAAGGTCAGATGTGGTGCTAGTACCTGACGGTGACTGCTGTCTGCTGGGACCATGTCCCCCATGGGACCACTCAGAATCACGTGCACATGGCCTGCCAGATCATGGTATGAACAGCACACTCCCCTCAGTAGCGCTGGATGTATTGCCATTACGGGAGAGTAACTGTGCATGGCCATGTGGACTCTCAGCAGATGGTGTTGCTGACCTACATCCACGGGTCCGACACTAAAGTCCAACCACCCATTCCAGTACAATGTGTGGCTCAAGACAGACACTGTCTCAGCCTATTATCTGTCCGCTGCAATAGTGAACCACTCCAGGGTGTCCCCTGTGTGGTGGAGGCAGTCACGGATTTCAGACTGTGCTGCATCCATAACCCTAAGCATACATCTGGTGTTTCATTCAGAACATGCCTGTGTCTACATGACAGCCTGAAACATGCGCTGAGTGGCCCATGATGTGACACCAGCAACAGGTGGTGGATGGACAGTAGTCCTCCTATGAGCAGCTCTGTCAATCTGCCTGTGTGGGACCTCATCAGCTCTTTGGCTATGGCCAGTATCTACACTCACTGATGGCATGGTTGCCACACTGGCCTGTTCAATGTCTTCACCCTCTGACTGTCCCATATATGAGGCCTGTGGGGACTGGGTATGTGTGGGCATACTGACTATGTGCAGTGACAATGGGGGCAGAAGAGGGATGTCAACCTCTAGGACAGATTCAGCCCCCAGCAACCCCTCACTCTGACCACCATCATCATCAGAGTCTGAAGAGATACTGACATCAGGTGGTGTGGGGGAGAGACCCCAACCCCCCCCCTGGTCACCTGTGGAAACCAAGATAAAAGCAGTACATCAGTACCTGCACTATTATGTATGGAAAATCCACAAAGAGTCATAATAATAATGAGGATCCACAACTGCATTACCACTCTCACATCATCTCATCTCCACTTTCATGCACAACAGACTTCCTCACAACAACATACACATTTCACTCAAGGCCTTTATAACAAGCACATCAGGTAAATCACGTGACACTTGGCCAGTATAATGTACTTTTTAGGTATGCAGAATGACACTATACCTGATAACACAGCAGATAAAGCCCAGTACACCTATCTTAAGAAATAGATACAAATACAAGTTTCATTGCCAAAGGTATGTAACATCGACCTTTTAGTATGTACAAGGCATGTCAGATTAACTGCCTCATGTACACCAGGAGGCATATTTACTCTGAAATGTAACTGCAAATGTGTTTCTGCTCATTCATATACACTCCTATGATTATCCACTCTAGGACACCTAGGTAACTGTTCCAGACTGGAACATACACACATTTTACTCTGGTTATACACAGCATTACCTGTACATAGGGTATTATCCTACCCCTCACTCTTAATAGCATATGTATGTTCCATAACAAAACAGTATCAAGCTTACCAGAAGCAGAACCTTGGCCTTGGACAACTCCTGACGGACGTGTAAAAAGGTGAGGGTGAGGTAATTTCAGTGCCACCGCATGTTGCAGCAGAACAAGGTAATACCTGCATATATCTCACATGTACAGTAGCTACTGTGTTACTTGATGTATTGCTGACATTCTGGGTATGTGTACAACTGAGCAAAACACCCCCACAGCACATAGACCTGACACCCACATAAAGGTATGTACAGCCTGACAGAATGACTGCTACAGTATTACAATGGTGATCACAGTGAGCTTACCTGCACGCTCCTCCTGCTGTGGACACTGTGGCATCCAACTCCATGATTTTTGGTGTGATGGATGCCTGGGAGCTGTTGTATGTCCCTAGGTTCTCCAGGAATTCCTCTGTGGCCATGAGTGGTTGTTCCATTGCAGGCCCTCTACCAGTAATGGCACAATCCCTGGCTACAGCAGCTGCCCTTCGTCATGCAGCATTCACCATATCCTTAGCGTGGTGTCGAACCTGCTCATATGTCCTGTCCTGGTGGCCAGTCTCATTCACATCCTGGACAAGGTTTGTCAATAATGCAATCCACTGTTCCCTGTTATGCTTCACTCTGGATGAGAAGATGTGATGATGCTGCCATAGTCCTTGAAGTATAAGTCTATTCTCTGCATCTGAGAAGGGGGTGTGCCTTCTGTGATACATTAGTCCTGAAACACACCAAAAGGGAAACACATTACAGGATCAAATACATGAATGCACACTGTATTACAGATACAGCAAGAACAAAATGGCCAGCACTGTCCACTGCCTGCTTACACATGTCATAACCCACAGTGTGACAAC
This sequence comes from Protopterus annectens, assembly GCF_019279795.1. Classification (NCBI taxonomy): domain Eukaryota; kingdom Metazoa; phylum Chordata; order Ceratodontiformes; family Protopteridae; genus Protopterus; species Protopterus annectens. The sequence continues at coordinate 261,497,541 of NC_056731.1, read as the reverse complement.
ATACTATGTGTGTGGATACAACCAAGATAATATCATTATTGAGGTAATTCCCTGTGTGCCATGAGAAATTCTGCTGTATGATCATAAACACCACACTTAAGTCCACTGTGGTGTGTTCCTTAAGGCCATCCACCCAATAATTTGTCATAAGACTAGTGCCAGACAAATAGCAGTGTGCTATTAAAACCACTATATTGGGATGTCCAACAACACCAGTGTGCCACAATGATAAAATAGAATGCAAACCTGATATATTGTACGTCCCCTGTATATGTAAGAGAGCAGGGTATCAATGACATGTCATTACCACAGGTCAAAGACAGGCTTACTGCTATACTCCCTATTCCCATACTTCAATCCTCCCATCTGCATCCTGTTATACACAAAAAATCAGTTACATACCTTGTGGAGTGCAGTACTTCTCTGTGAAATGTGCTACTATTACTACTACTACTACTACTACTACTACTACTATTACTACTGCTACTACTACTGTGTCACAAAAGTGTGCTCTGTCTGAGGGAAGTGTCATACAGAATGTTTGCCCATAGCCAACTGCTTGCATTTCAACATGCTGCTCATTAGCATGTTATTGCCTCAAAATTAATCTGTGCCTATGATATGCTAATTGCAGCCAAAACAGCTGAGTTGCAGTATCATTAGCCAATGACATGCAACCACTGTGCAATATATAAGGCCTTCATGTAGAGCAGGGCCCCTTTCCTAGCTGATGAGATGGACATTACTGGGGTGAGGAGACTGCATCACCACAGAGGGTAGGTCTGTAGCAGAAACCTTTACATAGAGCTGTGTGCACCATAGGTTGCAGCTGCTGCTGCAGTTAATAGACATAGGCAGTGAGTGTGACCACTATGGAGGACAACAAGCTGTAGGTGTATCTGTATCAGCTGTTGTAGAGGCAGAGCCAGGGTGAGAGTACCCTTTACATTCTAATTATGGCATGTGTTTAAGGTACGTATGTTAGGCAACAGTGTCAATAACAGAGTACTAGGTGACATATAGTAATGCTATACGGATATGTGATGTGTGTCCCTATCTGCAGGCCTGTGATGTCCAGCAGTGACAAGCAGTTATTTACTTAGCAATGCTTTGTGTGGATAATGAGTGCATGAGTCATTCATTAATTGCTGTTTTCACAATAATGTAATTGAAATGCAACACAACACTGGATTTGAACCCAGGACTGTGTATGGCAAAATATACTGTATGCAAGGCATTTAACAGACTGAGTTACTGAGTCATTGCTACAGTGGGTGTATTTGTGAGATATATGTGCACACATACAGGCTGTGACATACATTTACTACATCCATCAGTGTGTGCATTGCTTTATATGGATGTATTTCTGCCCCAGAATCCCAGTTGAATATGCATTTTGTCATGAATGCCTAGGCAGGTGAGTTTCTACAGATTGATGATAAAATGGCACATGTACCTGCTATCGCAGGCCTCAGTTACATTCATTATCATGTCTTTGGCTGTCTAGTGGTGCATTATTGCACCAGAGTCCAAGGTACACTCCCATCTTTCCATTATGTTTTATTCCAGTTTGCATGGTGCAGCACGGTGTGGGGTGGCACACAGCTCCACTGAAACATGCCTAATGACTCTGTTTGGCAATTATTATGTTTTGTTTAAAACCACCTGTTTTAATTAAGAGTTGCGTGGGATGGCCAATTAATGCAGTGTGCTGCAGGTGTGATGGGCTTGAGTATGAAACATGGCAGAGGTGCTTATTTTGTACATATGTCTTACAATGTTAGAAACACAAACAGTCATTATAGCTCTATTTAGTTGAGCTTAGCAAAGCTGCGCAATGTGGCACGTCATGCAGCTCCATGCTAAAAAAATATAAAGAAAAGAGAAAAGGAGAGATAGGAAAATGGTGAAATGGGGGCAAGCAAAGGGAAAAACATAGTGAAAGGCAAGGAGGGAAGTGCAGGGAGGATGTAGGAAAGAACTACAGCTATCCATTTCATGTACAGCAACAACTGTGCACTTTGACAGAATTTGTAGATGAATTTGAATTCTCAAACCCCAGAGAGAGGGGTGAGGACAACATAACTGCATTGTCAAGCCCATTGGTCCTAATTATGTGTGTACAGTGGACACATGTGTGAAATGGAAAGCTATGTATGGCTGAGAATCGAATGTTGGGAAAGGACATAAGTACGTGTGGGGGAGGTACGTTGGGTAGGTAAGGATGCATTTACAAACAGACAAGACAGCAGACAGGGGCAGTGTGTGACACATGTGGGGAGTGAACACCTTGGATAGGGAGGGTGTTGTGGAATCCGAGTCCCAGATGCCTCCAGACAGCAGCAGTGTGACTCACATCCCCACCCATGGGACTGTTTGCACTTCTCCATCACTGCCCAGAGAGTGGCTGTGCTGAAGGCTGGGCACCAGGGTGAGGCTGCCCCACCAGGATGGCCAACATGCCCTTAATCCAGAGTAGGTGGCGGTCATAGCCACTGTGACTATCCTGCACACAAGGACCAGCAGCTCTGCATGGGTGACAACACCCCCTCCAACACTGCTCCCAGAGGGGGGCCAGGCCCCATCCCCTGGGCCTGTACTACTTGACGCCACAAGTAGTGCAGGGGCAGCAGATGGGGCACCACCTGTTTGGGTCTCAGATGTGCTGGGACCCAGTGCCAAAGCTGGTTGAGGCAAGGTAGGGGGATCAGCCGGAACTGTCCTACCTTGATGTGCTGTGGGATATGAGGTATAGCAATATGTTGCGGTTAGTAATAACCAAACCAATGTTAGTATTAACGAATATCATATGTATTCGTCCAGATACATATTAATGTATAACATGTGCAACCAATATTAAGTAACATAACAGAATGGTAACACCATGCCTGTAAAAAGTAAATCATAGGGCCAACAAAACACTTAGTTTAACAAATATGTTAATATTGCATCATAATAAAACAACAATAATCAACCACATTTTCCGATATATAGTTAAACCAAAATATGTTATTATTAAATCATAATAAAACATATCAATAATGAAACAGATTTTTCCAAAATATAGTTAGTGTAACAAATTATGTTAATATTAAATCATAATAATAAATAACAGTAATAAATAAATGAAGATAAGGGATAGGGAGAGACAGAACAATTCCATTACTGACATTGCAGCCTATATTCCTCAATACACTGAAATATATACTCTGCAGGTGTGTAGTGTCAAGTCTGAGTACAGTGACTACAATTCTCCTATAACTGATGTAGCACATACATCCCTCTCAAGCTGTTAGCATGGATCAGTATGGGCCAAGCAGTAAGAAATGCAGGTAGACCACTATACAGAACAGTTTCACATAATGTGGACTTACATAACTACCCAGGTGTTCTGTAAATGGATTTGGCAATACATTGCATTCCAGATATTAATTTATCTGGTAATCATGTGACATACAGCTTAGGCAGTTTTAATTACATTAAGAGAAATCGGGACACTTGAGAAGCATGTTTGTGTACTGTACATAAACTAGACAGCTGTCATGCCTTAGTTGGCAGGCATGGGAGTAGAACCCAATAGATGTGACTGCAGGGTCATCTGTAAATAATGTAATAATTGACTGCAGCAACCTAGTACAGATATAGGAGGGATACACATCTATATTTATGACTCAACAATGCTGATGAACACATTCATGGTATTGATGTTAACATTCTGTGACATCTAAACACATTAGCTGCTCATAGGGTGTATATCACAATGTCGAACTAACATAAGTTCGAACATTATAATATTGAACCCTAAACTCCGAAACCCAATAATAATGAAAACACAGAACAGCAATTTTTTTTTCCCAGGGAAAAAAAAATCGCTGTTCCATGACAAAAAAAAATAAAATAAAATAAACCTTAAACTTAAGCTAAAGTGGGGGTTTCGCCCCCACACTCCCCAACATGGAGGGGCTGTGCCCCCCCACTCCCCTACTTAAATATACAAACTCTGAGATCGCACCACAGTGGAGGAAATAGCAAAGGCCCAAAAACAGGCAGCCAATTTTTTTCTCTGGGAAAAAAAATTGATGTGCCGTGGCTTCGCTATTTTTGGATTTCGGACTTTAGGGCTCGATATTACAACATTCAAACTTCTACAAATTTGACATTGTAATATAGACCCCTGATCATAATATGGGCCACCTCACCCATATATTTGTTGTGTTCCTGGTGAGAGAGAAAATGTGAGCATTACATGACTAATGCTATAAATTTAGTGCTATATACCACTGGATTCGAACCCAGAACTGTGCGTGGCAAAATGTACTGCATATAAAGCATTTAACAGACTGAGCTACTGAGTCACTGCTAACTGTTGAATGACTGATACTTTTCTGAGATCACCTGGAACTATACTATGAATTGAGCAATACAAGTTATAGGACATTTTCTCTGGCATTCTAGTACTATTACAGTGTTACAGTAGACTGCAGTGACAGTAGAACACACATGCATGGAATACAACCATACTGCATATATGAAAAAAGCTGCATTTAAAAATAAACAATGCTAGTGAACATATTTTATTGTTACTGATTTGCAATATCTATGAAATCCACATACAGTATCTGCCCATGGACTGGGCTACCTTACCCATATACCTTTATTACCTACTGTCTGAGGAAGAGAGAGCATTATGTGATGATATTTGCCTGGATACAGCCTTGGACACTGCTATGGATTGCATAATACAGTTTGATGACCATTAGATTCCCTGGCTACAGCTATTACAGTGTCACACTTGACTACAGCAACCTTACCTTAGGCAATCAATTCATACTGCTCTACTGCAATGGTTTTGATAAAACACAACCTGCTGAACAACATTTTGCTTACTGTTATTGGTATTGCTAATGAGTTATGGAAATACAGTTCTTATTGTTCATTTATTGCACTACAGCTCTACTGCTCTAATTACCCATTTATTGCACTACAGTTTTACATGCTTATTTATTGCAGTGCAGGGTTTCTTGTGTATACTTTATTGCAGTAAATGCTTTACTCTTTCTTGCTGATTTCACTACAGTTGGCATACTAAATCCATACTTACTACACTCGCGATGCAACTTGGCCAGGTGCCCGGCATGGGACTTGATATTACAATCCCTCTCAGCTGCAGTTGTTTGGAGAGAAGCACACCATTATGCATAGCTGTTTTGCAGACCTTCACCTTGCATATTGGTTATACAGAAGAAGACATACTTACATACTTGTGGAGCATTCCCAGCTCAAGCTTCCTGGACCCAGGTGTCCATGGTTTCCATCTTCCTCATTTTCAGGTCATCAAAATGGTGTCAACACTGCTCACCTGTGCAGAGATACCAGTAACACTGGTAAGTTCCCTGCCAAATGGTCCCAGGCTTCCACCTTGCACTCTGAGCCTTGGAATCTGCCCTGCATCAGCTGGGGTCATTGTTTTTAATAAGGAGCCCAACCATGACCCTGGACTCCTAAATGCCCCACCGCTGTGCCCGAAAGTGCACACTTTCACCAACACCGCCAGCCATACCAACAGTTGAATGAACTACAATGACTGTTGCAGAATTCCCACCTATTGGGTTTAATATTGGCTACTCCCCCCTTGCACGTCATTGAGCAACATTCAAGAAAGCACCACATCACTTAGCAGTGCACAATCCAGCTAAGCAAAACCAAGCAGTGCGAAAACTCATAGAACCATGGTTTTAGAGAGGCTTAGCACCGCACAAACATTGGTAGCCATTAGCATGTTTATGCACTGCTTAACATGCTTGAGCAGTGCTTAGCTGAGTGCAGCAAAGTCAAAATTCACAATACTGTAATAAAATTAATGAAAAATAGTACATTAATTTACAGACATATTCTGCCTGTTAGGACTCAAACTCAGGATCTACTACATATAAGAGTGTAACTCTACCCATATAGCTAGTTGGATGTTATATAAACTAGTATACCTTCATAAATACTACTAGGCTACCTGTTTACTTTGCTGAGCACCACTCTGCACCGCACAAACATGCATAAACATACCTATAAATAAATAATAAATTACATACGGTTTCCATTTTTAGATGCCTAGCAGGTGTTTGCCATGTACGTATGAGCTCCTCTCAGCTCTGCTGTGACCTGTGCCATGCAAACATCAATAAAAAAAGTTTATATATTTAATTATGATAATTAATTTCATCTTTCTATTTTTAGATGTCTACCAGGTGTCAGCCATCTTCATGTGAGCACTGCTCAAACATGCAGTAAAAAAAAAAAAAAAATAAATACAAATATTTAAAAAAAAAAATAACACATCATGCAAAAGACTTATTATACAGTAGGCACACTTCACAACATTACAGGAGTGGCGGGAGCATACAGGGAGCCTCACACTCATCTTCAGCCATGGGTAATGGCTATACCTCTCCCTATACTGATTCAATATCCATGTTCCTCAGCTCCCCCTTGGCAGCGCACCATCATTAATGTGCATAGCATGCTGCCAAGGGGTAACCATGGCTGTGTACACAGATACTTTCGTTGTAGGCTCTACACTGTGCCTACATGAATTTTATTAAATCCTGGGGATTATTTTTAAATGAGATTGGAGGATTTGTTTTTATTTAGATGAAACATGCAGGAGCAGGCAGGTTCAGCATGAAAGACACATGCTATAGCAGATCTGTAGCTAGTGGAAGTTACTAAGAAACAAGTTTAAATGCAGCTCACTCCACGGTGCACACTTTAATTTATCTTCATATATATGTCTATATATTTTTTGTTTCTTTTAGAATGGCTCTTCCAGTGTTATCAGTGTGGTAGATGTTTCACCCAGAAGTACAACCTAAAACGTCATATGAAGACACATAGTGATGAAAAGGCCTACAAGTGTCACCTTTGCAACTACGGCAGCCATCGCAGGTGTTCTCTCACACATCACCTCCTAAAGGCTCATTCAGGTAGGTACCAAATACAAGACCTTGTTTTTTACTTTCTTATTTTAACAGCTGTATTGTATAAATCTGTCAACTTGCACAGCCATGTTTTTTGTACTTTGGTTAGATTGGTACTGTATTGCATTATATGATACTATTGCCCTTAGGTTCCCATCTTCACTTATAAAGAAGGGCAATGCTTGAACCTTGGCAGAAAAAACACATACATAATGAAGTGCTTTTTTCATTTCTACTTTTTATTGTACAAAAAGTGCCCTTTATAAGCCTAAGAATTCCAAAAGAAAAGGCAGAAATGTAAACCTTGGAAAATTACTCAAGGCAATAATAGTACTGTCTTTATGTCTTTCAGCTCAGTCAGAAAGGATAGCAACTAAGAAGCTCCAGATATATACTTTTATCAGATGGACATCTGAGTAAAGTGCCTTTCCCCATTCATATAAACAGGTATGGCTGTGTGTGTGTGTGTGTGTGTGTGTGTGTGTGTGTGTGTGTGTGTGTGTGTGTGTGTGTGTGTGTGTGTGTGTGTGTGTGTGTCTATATATACACACACACACACACACACATATATATATATATATATATATATATATATATATATATATATATATATGGGTCCCCTTCAGAATGCCGAAATTTAAAACTTTAAAACCCATATGATCGCAGACCATATGTTCAAAGTTTTGAAATACTGACATTCTGAACTAGAAATCGCATACAGTGCATTATTCTCATTGTAGTGCAATCTTGGAATTGGTATATTTAAGTAGGGGGTGTGTGGGGGGTGCAGGGGGCGAAGCTCCCCTGCTATACACAGTTTAATGTGTGTTTTTTTATTTTTATGGGTCTAGTTCACATTTTTGAACATTCAAATGTTCTATCATATGGTCTCGGCCATATGAATTTCGAACATTTGAGTGTTCGGTTACGTGAAGTAGACCTATATACATATATATATATATATATATATATATATATATATATATATATATATATATATATAAAGTCAGTGACTGTATACGCATTTGTATTGTTGTATACATATCCTTTTGAATGATTATGAAAGGTGTATGAATAACAGTACAGTGTAAAAAGAAGCTTACCACCATGTGCTCATTAGTGTCATAAGGAAAAAAAGGTACATGTTAGAAAAAAATGATCTGATGTCCTTTCTGCTTGTATATTGAAACAAAGTCTGGAAGCAGTTCCAAACGGTAATGCAGTAACCATCTTCAAAATATATAAATAATCAAATTATTGTTAGGAAGACAATTCATTCCCTGCCGTTCTACAAAATGTTGCCGAAAAGTGTACCAGGAAGTGTCTATTTTACTTTATTTTTACATGGAGTTTGGTATGTATGCCTAGGAAATTTGTTATTTTACTAAACATACTTCTGATGATAATGACTTTCAGCACTGAGGTAAGTTAGATTATTTGATTATCATGTCTCATCTGGAGAGAAAGCTTTTAACCATCAACGGGCTGCCCAGCCATTCGTCAGGAGTTGATAAAAGAAATTGTTACTACTGGTCTTGAGAAGTATGGTGTCCCATCTGGACTCTCTGAACAGTTATAAGAACACCCCCCCTTAATATCATCCCTTGCTTGTTCTGTTCACTGTGATAATCTCTCTAATGATATGTTTTAGTACTAGGATGAGGTATACACTAATGTACAGGGGCATGGATTCCATGTAGTCTCTTAGCTGCAGAAGTAAGTTCTGTGGAAACTGTAACTCATTGAAAGTGTGCAGTGCTTTCATTTGCTCCTTCACCCTAGTAGGTATTCCTAGCACTCATTTTAAGTAATAGTTCCATTTAGAAAAATCATAATGATTGTAGCTGTCATAGTCACATACGTCTTTGTAGGTGAGATGCATTTAAACTGAGAGCAGGGTAATCTAAGTGAAATGGACCATCTTATAATTTTGTTGAGTATATGGCAACACGTGGCTGCTCTGCTAACATAGACACCTGGAGCATAGCTTTCTTTTTTACTAAGTTTTCTGTATCTTTTTTTTTCCTGGTGCCATACCTTAACCCACAAATGTTTCCAGTCTGTCACATGATAGCAGGGAGGAATAAGGAGAGCAGCAAGAACCCAGTGCGTATTTCAACTATCCTTCCTGGAAAATATATCTTCCAAATTAGATGATGTGTACAGTTACCTAGAGGAAGAAGCACTAGGCCTCAGAGGGACCTTCCTGTCCATGTTCTTGTTGTCTTTACTTGATTGCTGGTAGAGAATAGAACTGTAGTAGAGATGAGTGACATTTTGTGAAGCTCATTATTAAGCAACTGTCAAACCTGAGTTTTATTCAGTGTGACAATCAAACTGATTCACTGGAATTTGTTGGATCTTAATATTATTTACTTATTTAATAATTATTTAAATGGTTACCTGGGATAGAGCACTGATCCACCTGGACCATTTGCAGGCCAGATTGGGGTACAAACCAATAACGCAGTTATACAAATACAATACTGCACATTGTAAATAACAGGTAGGCAACAAACAATACCCACACTGCCACATTGCAGTGAAACTTTAAATAGTATACAATATACAATAAGAAAAGTAGTGGGGGGAGCAGGTGAAGGAGACAAGAAAAAAGAGGGAGTTAAATGGTGCAAATAAGATAATAAAAGAAAGGGAGTAAGAAATAAGGGTGATTAATCATTGGAATAAAAGTCCAAAGAAAGAGTAGATTGAGGGGTCTAAGTGAAGGGTTAGGACACTGCAGAGTAAAAGAAGCAGGTACAAACATCAGAGTTAAAAAGATACTCTTTTAACTGGAAATTCTGAATGGACTGAGTATCTTTTAGCATGGAGGATAACGCTTCCCAAACTTTGAGAAAGCATGAAATCTACAACAAAGCCTGTTATGAGAAAAAGAATGGTGATTTTCAGGGCTGAATGACTAGAGATTGTACACTGAGCTTCTAGTAGTAATCCAGTCAAAACAGGCTGGGAGGCAATCTCGGTTAAATAACCTGGCAAGAAATGTGCTGAGTAGTAGCCTTTTTGGGGAACCATTTTACTTTTACTAAGGTTGGACAATGGTGTTCCCATTTGGGAAAGAGGTTATGAATTTATGAATCAGCAAATTTAATTAAAGAGTATACGAAGAGCTGAGAAATTAATTTTAAAGATAGTTTAAATTATTAGTAGTCCATATTATAATTGGGTCAAATTCAGGAACATTTAACACATAAAAACTAAAACTCAGTAACATGCACCACAAAAGTTGTATTACAGTGACAGTACTGTAATGCGTTTGTGGTGTGTGTTCTAACCTGCCAAGCATTTATGTAGGTAGGACTCAGTTCACAAATCTACAAGAAGAAAAAGAATAACAATGTACTAGTTTTAAACATCTTATTATGTGTTAGATGCTGTGGAATCTGACATCAGGGTGGTGATGCTAAGAACCTGCCAGACAATAAAGAATATGAGAGGCGGGTGAGATAAAATCCTACAAAAATATCTGGTTTAAATGAACAAATGTGTACTGAATAAACAAAAATTAAGGAGCAAGCTTTTCAGTACAGCCCAGCTTACACTGAAATTTGTTCTTTTAATTTGTTGGCCTTTGATGATGTCATATTTACTTTTACTATTTAATGAAGCACAAGTAATGTGTAACTTAGAGTTTGAAGAAATATGTTAATCAATGTAGGTGAAAGCACTTAATGTGTTTGTTTGTTTATTTATTTAGTTTCTTATTAATAAAATCATCACTCAATATTCCAGGATGTTGTTTTTAGTTTTTTTTATTTATTATGACTTAAAAATATGTATAAAGTCTATCAGAATAATAAGTAGTATTGATATTAATCCATGAATTAGTGGGTAATATGGGAGAGAGAGAGAGAGAGAGAGAGAGAGAGAGAGAGAGGAGGGGCTTTATTTATATGGAGAGTAGTAATTAGGTAGATAAGAAAGTAAAAATGAAAAGCAAATAAGATTATGTTGTAACATGAAACTGTGAAATATCAGAGTCTGGATATTGAATAATGTGGCTATTTTATAGCCAGTTTATGAAATTATAATATAGATAGACTGAAGAAAGAGAAGAAGTGGATTTCTGCAGAGAAGAGCAGTTGGTATAGTAATGGGAGAAATCAGAGTTGTGCAAAGTTATGGAAAACAGAATATATGGTGTAAGATGTAGGGTGGAGAGGTAGGTTAATTTATTGAGAATATGTAAATTGCAGAACATGGTTAGAGTGGAGGGTGTTGGGAATAGCAGGAGAGTGATAATTAGGGTTAGTGCGGAGAAAAGAGAAGTGATTAGAGGGGAGGTATGTGAAGAATTGGAGAGTTTTGTGTAGTTCTGTGTGTGTGTTTGTATCCTTAAGAAGCTATCTGAGGGCTTGCACACATGTATAAATACTGAGCATGTGCGAGCCTGACTGCCATGTTGTAGTAAGCTGTTGAGATGTAAGCATGTATATATGTAAGGTCTGTCTGTTAGCTAATTTGTTTGTATTTTGATGCTGCTATCCATCCTGATGTGTTTCTATATATTAAAGAGTCTAGTTGATATACCCCGCCTGCTTGTCATCTATGTTACAGAAGAACAGCGACATGATGTCAGAAGTGGCATGTCTAAAATGACTTGAAGCCAGGATGGAATCCAAATTCTTCAGTTTGAGTTCAAGAGGCACTTGGTTGAAACTGGTGGAATATAGAGCAGTGAATCGTCCCTACTGTACGCATAGTTCACAAAACAGGTCAGAAATTAATCAGATGTTAAAACTTGCTCAGCACTATTTCTTATTTGCAAAATAAGAAATGAGGCATATAGAATGCTCTAAATGATATTCTCATAAACCGATATGCCTGATATTGATAAAGATATTCAAATTACTACGGAAAATGTTTGAAATAAAGTCCAACTTGTATTAATGAATATAATAAAAGGGAATGACTGCATTTTTTCAATACGTGCTTAGTGAACCCATATTTTTCACAATAATCAAAGATATCTGAGTTTTCAGAAGAGTATTAAGTGTTCGCATGTTTGTGTAGAATTACAGTAATGTTACAATCCTCTAGAAATCACACTAGAAATCACAACTTCTCCCATATTACAGCCAATAGAAAAAGCCAATCCTTTCCTTCTACTAAGCTTCCCCAATAAAGTATATCATAGCCAAAGAAAGTCCAACACCCACAAACCCTGAACTCTCATATAGCCAAAGTTCCACAAAATCTAAATTGTCCTCACATAAACCTTAGAGCTGTGACCCCATACAATGAGCAACAAATCTACACCTTACTAAACAATACAAAAAAAGTGAACAAAAAACCCCTACATATCAAGCCATACTACATCTTACGGCTGACATCAATCAGAAAACTCACAATAAATAAAATACAAACCAGAAATAACCAATACCATAAACATACAATTCAAACCTAATAAAACAAAACCATCAAACACAAAAAATATACCTACCCACCTGCTCCACCACCACCTCTCATAGAAAAACTCCCCCACCACATATGATCCCATAAAACATCCCAAATCCCCATCAAAAATATCATCTGCACTATCCACAATCTCACCTGGCAACCCCCTTCACCACACAAGTCCAAGTCATAACAACTCAGACACCAAACCAACAAAGGACAAGATAAACACTAATAAAAGCACACCCAAGCACCCCCCAGGTCACTAGTCAGATCTATCCTTCCAGTCAGCCCCAGTCATATATAACAGGCTGCTTATCAGGAGAACCTCCAGTCAAATCAAACCAAAACCAACCGAAATAGCCAAAAAAAATAAATCTATCGTAAACCATTCAAAAATCATTCAAAACATGCCTCTGGCATCACTCATGGTAACTGGCATCTAACTGAACAGCTCTATCTTAAATCACTACCTTCCACGAAATCATCTTACTCCATGCCCCCACAAGATTTTCTAACACCCTCTCCCCAACTTTTCCATAAGACACAGAGTAATACACCTCAGAAACCAAAAAAACAGAAAAATAGGAGAAAAAGAACAGAAAAGGGAAAAACCCTGCAAAACCTGGCAGCCAAAAATAGAATCCAGAAAGCTAGAAAAAAGTCCTAAAAAATACCAAAATGGGACAATATCCAATACTACCAGTCCACTACACAATCCTTCCAACTCACTAAAAACTCCTCACAAACAAACAACCTCCAGTCCCCTCCTCCCTCCATCACCATCCTCCACCCCTCCAGTACCCCCTCCTACCTCTCTTTCCTCAGAAACCTCATTCTCCTCATTCAACACACACCCACTAAATCATTACTAACCACACACAAAACACACAACTCTTCAACACACACTTCACCTCATCCACCCCACACTCCCAACACCTCACCTACCTCTCCTGTACCAAAAAAACTTGTAAAAAAACTAAACCCACCAAATTAGCAGCAGACAACCCTCTCCCACAAAAACCTACATAACCTAAAAACTCACCAAATTAGCAGCAGGCCTAATCAGCAGTGATTCATCTCTGCTACCGATCTCTGTCAGAGCTGGCCTCTACCCTCACAGTCTGATGATCCACAAAGAAGAAGTCTCTTATATAATTGCAGAACTAACCAACCCCACCCCCTCTCTCCCACACCAGGACCCTCTACTAGAGAGATGCATACCACTGTGTCTCACACTACACACTACTTCCTTTCCAGTACCAGTACTCAGCATCTGCACCACCAAACCATAGCACCACCACTGCCTTTTCCACTACTACAACTTCTATCCACAAAACCTATCACATAAAAACAATGGCTATCTCTCCTCAAACACTATCCTTTTGACATGGTCAAACACAAACAACTGGTCCCACACACCGGGTCCCACACAGTCTCTCAATCTTCAAACAACTCATCTCTGTCTCCTCACATACCCTCAGTCACCAACTCTGCACAATTTAAATGCTCTATCCAACAACTCTCTCTCCATCAGGGTCCATAGGGATCCCCACCACTATCTCCCCACCTCCTGTCTCCCCAGGAGTTTCCAATAATTCATCCTCTGCCCCCAAACATGGCATCCTTACACCAATACCAGAACACGCTCATCCATCTCACATGCTCATCCCTCCCCAGCCCAGTCCATGACAAAAGCCAAAACCTCTCCTACTGACACTTTATCCTTTGCCCCAATTAATACTCAACCCACCAAACCCACTACCAACCCACCCAAAACCAAAAAAACAATCTCAAAAACACACCAAACAACATACTCAAACAAGCAACTCACTACAAACATCACCACAAAAACACCACAAATAAACACATGAACACACCAAATTAAACTAAAATTTGAAATTCACAAAAATTTGACATTCTAAAAATCCAAAAAAAAAAAAAGTCCATAAAAAAAGAAATAAATTAAACAAAAATAAACAATTTCTCAATCAAGCATTCCCACCTTAAAGCAACCTCACCACCTTATTCTCTCCTCTATTATATCACTCAAGTTTATGCCTCTAAGTAAAGCACTAAGACAAGCTAACAGAACAAAATTGCAACAAAATGGCCAAAATGTTCGCTAAGGCATTACACCCACCTGTCTCACTTGTCTCACTCTGCTGGCTTGCTGAACCTCTGGCTCCTTCCCTGGTCCACTCTCTCACATCAAAACACTCACTAGTAAACCACAAACTAATAAACCATCCCCTCCATCCCATCCCCCTATCGCGCCTCACCACCAGACTACTTCACCCAGACCAGCAACAAACAAAAACAAAAGATCACTAACACTCTGCTATAGAAGCACTATTCTCTAGCACTATTCTATGGCACCATAGCCAAATTATGACCCACCTCACCACCGTACTGCACTTCGTACCCATCATGCACCAACTTCAAACTTTATTAAAAGCAATGCTTAAAACATGCTATGCCCTCCCTTGTAATATCCATCACCCCATCCAACCCCTACCTTTCTTTCACCTCCACTAACTACCTACTTGATACTTGATGAGAGATAGCTCCGTAAGATGCTCATTTATTATATTATAGGAACAGCAGGAACTTCATTGTTGTTACATTTGTAATGCCTGTTATACTTCACAGATAAAAAGATTAGTTCTGTACTGATGTTCTCTCTTTGTATATATGTATATAGTAATTTCTATGTTAAATTGTTAATCACTATGTACTATGTATAACTACCGTCTACTGTTTTTTTATTTGGAGTTTTTTCTCCCCCCTCTCCGCGAAAAAATGGACACGCTCTAGTCGGGCACTCACTCCACAACAAATTTAAAATAAATAAACAAATAAATAAATAAATAAATAAATAAATAAATATTTCACAAGATACTGCCATTATAGAGCATATTTTGCAAAGTACAGTATTTCAAAGAGTTTACTGTGCATTTAAATGTTGTTACAAGCTCACAGAACAGTTTGTTCATACATAATTACAAGCGTCACATTTTCAGTGTGTTCGTACATACTTTGTGCACATGGTAGACTGATTTCGAAAACCCAGTGCACTTGTGTTTGACAGTAATATTGCTGAGAACTGGAGAGTGTTTGAGCAAGAGTACATTTTCATACAGGCTACATTTTCTGATAAAGATGACTGTACAAAGGCATTTATTCTTTTTAATTTAGCTGGGTCAGAAGCCATTGAAAGGTAACATTAATTTGTGTATGCATCTGCTATCTATGCAGGATAGGAGGAAAACCATCATATTGATGTACTGTCTGAGTCAAGGGAGGACCGTGAGTGCTTAAAACATAAATTTAGAGAAATGTGTAACCTCCAGACAAATGTTACAATGGAAAGACACTTATTTTATACAAGGGATCAAAAGCCTGGCGAAACTATTGCAGCATATATAATTGACCTGAGAAATAAGGCTAAAACATGCAGATTTGGTGATTTAAGGGATGAATTGATAAAGGACAGACTTGTTGTGATATTAAAGATGATGCTGTGAGAAAGATTTTGCTTCATGACAGTGATTTAACTTTGAATAAGGCCATTGAGATTTGTCAGATATACGAGCTCACAGAAAAGCATAGAAACATGCTTACAAATGAAAATAGCTCTAGAAGGCACAGTGATAAAGCTCATGGTGATAGTATGCAGCACTTGGTTAAAAGAAGCAGTCCCAAACACATGGCACCAACTGTAGTCAGCAGCACTAATTGGTAAACCCCAGAACCTTCCAGCAAATTCCAGAGTTTGCACAGTCTCAGTGATTCATAAAAGTGAGTCAGCAAACTCAAAGTATGGGCCCCAACCTAGTTTCATTATTTCGTAATTGTACTGGAAGTCATGAATCTAAAAAGGAAAAATGTTTAGCTTTTGGACAGCAATGCTAGAAGTGCAGTAAGTGGAATCATTTCAAAAGGTTTTGTAAATCAAAAGGCCCACATTCTTTTACTAAAAGGGAACATTTTAAGAAATGAGTTGATCAATTAGAGAGCTGCAACTATACCCTTTATGTTGATGGTGTGTCAGTCCTTTATGAAACAGTCAATACAGTAGATTTAAGGGGAAATAATGAAGTATTTTGTACAGGTCAGAAGCAATTGAAAGGGAATGTTAATTTGTGTATGCATTTGCTATCTATGCAGGATAGGAGGAAAATCATCATACTGTCATACTGTCTGAGTCAAGGGAGGACCCTGAGTGCTTAAAAAAAGAAGTTATGTACTCACCATAACGTTCCATGTGAGTTGTTCTATCTCACCTTCATTCTTCACTGATGGGTTCGGAGCTGATCCTTGGATCCACCATGGCCGTTTAGCAAAGCTCAAAGATTACCAGTAGTTCAAGACCAAGCCCCTTATCCCATGATGCACTGCTGGAATTACCTCAGAACTTGTTTGCTGCATGTACCATATCCTAGTAAGAGGACTAATCTCCCCAGGCAGGAAGAAACATTGACTAACCAGGATGAAGTCAGTCTCCCGGTCAACTGTCAGCCAGGTGGGGGAAGGAGGGAAGGACATGAGAATGAAGGTGAGATAGAACAAATCACATGGAATGTTATGGTGAGTACATAACTTCTTTATGTGAAGTTGTTCAATCTCGCCGTTCATTCTTCACTGATGGGTAGTGTCCCTAGCACCCTAAATCCTGGGTGGCTCATGGGAGTACATTTTTCAGGACCGTAGAACCAAAGGAAGCCCTGTCCTTTGTAATGAGTGGTAAAAGTGTGAAGCTTAGACCAAGTGGCTGCAGCACAGATATTCTCAAGGGGTAACGTGGCTTGAAAGGCCGAAGAAGTAGAGACTGCTCTGGTTGAATGCGCCTTCACTTTATGCAACAAAGACCTATTAGCAGATGAGTAAGTGTAAGTGATACAATCTGAAAGCCACTTAGAATGGGTTGTTTTAGCCACTGGTCTACATTTTCTGGCTTCAGAGAATGAAACAAAAAGCTGGTCTGACTTTCTGATGTCTTTTGTTCTGTTCAGATAATATCTAACCTGTCTGTGAACATCAAGTTTGTGCAGCATGTATTCTAATTTGTTGGTATGGTTGGGGAAAAAAACGGGCAACTCAATAACTTGATTGCTGTTTGTCTCAGAGCATACTTTAGGCAAAAATGAAGGGTTAGTCCTAAGGGATACTCTGTCCAGATGAAAAATCATATAGGGGGGCTTGATAGATAATGCCTGAAGCTCTGACACTCTGTGGGCAGAAGTAATGGCCACTAGAAAAATAGTTTTCCATGATAGAAACTTGAGCTCACTAGATGATGCTGGTTCAAAGGGAGGAAGAATAATATGGGATAACATGAAATTCAAGCTCCAGGGAGAATAAGGAGTCTTCACTGGAGGTCTCATGTGAAAGGTACATTTGAGGAAGGCCTTGAATAACTGGTGTTGCATAATATTTAGTTCATCAATACCTAGATGAAAATTAGATATAGCTGCTAACTGGACCCTAATGGTAGCAGCTGCCTCTCCTTCCTGAAAAATTTTAGTCAAGAATTCTAGTATGGATGACAATGGAGCTTGGTAAGGATCAAGGTTCCTGTTAGAAGCCCAAATGGAAAATCTCTTCCACTTACTATGATACAATTTTCTGGTGGAAGGTTTATGGGAGGCCAACAAAATTTGACTTGTGCCATATGAAAGATTATGAAGCCTGGCTATAAGGGGAACTGGAGCAGCCAAGCGGTTAGCTTCAGTGACTGCAAGGAAGGGTGGAGGTCCCTTGATGAGTGTGTCAGAAAGTCTGGAACTGGGTCCAGGATCCATGGATCCTCCAAGAGATGATGGTAAAGAAATGGAAACCAAATCTGCCTAGGCCAGTGAGGGGCTATAAGAATGACAGTCCTTCCCAGCAACTTTGCTTTCTGTAAAAATCTGGGTATCAGCGGAATTGGGGAAAATACATAGAGGAGACCCGGGGGCCAATCATGTACGAGTGCATTCCTCGGGGGTTCGCCCAGAGGTGGTATCAGAGCAAAGTAGCATCTGCATTTGGTGCTGATGTGGCTGGCAAAAAGATCCCCGCAAGGCTGGCCCTATTTGTGGAAAATCCTGTCCATAATCTCTTGTTTGAGGGACCACTCATGTGGCAACAAAATTGCCCTGCTCAGCTTGTCCGCTATCATGTTGGATCTCCCCGGGATGTACATTGCCAACAGAAAGTGCTGGGATGACACAGCCCACTGCCAAACTCTGAGGGCTTCTCAGCAAAGGGGGTAAGACTTGGTCCCACCCTGTTTGTTCAAATACCAGACCACTGACATGTTGTCTGTCTGTATGGCAATTGTCCCTAGAGGAAGAGAATCCTGAAAGCAATGCAACACCAGAAGTACCGCTCTCATCTCTAGAACATTGATATGCAAATGTGACTCTTGATCAGTGCATGTGCCTTGGGCAGTCTTTTCCCTGAAAATGCCCCCCCACCCAATCAGGGAAGCATCAGTGGTCACAGTGGCTACTGGAGGGGGGAGTACAAAGGGGCATCCTATTGTGATATGTAGAGACATCAACCACCACTGAAGATCCCTCTTGCAAGAGTTTGTAATCAGAATCATATGGTTCATTGGCAATTCCTGGTAAGTCCATTGAGTGAACAGCAGCCATTGAAGAATCCGCATATGCATCATTGCCAATGGAATGGCTAAAATTGCTGCCGCCATCAAACCTAGTACTTTCAAGACCTCTGCAGCTGGAGCTCTGTTCTTTGACACCAATGAAGTGATGTGTTGGTGAAGAATTGATACCCTTTCGACTGGAAGACGTAGAGTGGTGGTTGAAGTGTCTAACTCTGCCCCTATAAAGATTATATGCCGCGATGGCGACAAGGCAGACTTTCCGAAGTTCACCGTAATGCCTAAGTGGTCACAGAGTGTCAGAGTGGATTCTGTTGCCTGAATCAGTTGATGCCTGGTGGTGGAGATAAAGAGCCAATTGTCTAGGTATGGAAACACCAGGAATCCTAGACATCACAGGTGAGCTGTGACCACTGCCATACATTTGGTAAACACTCTGGGGGCTGTAGTGAGACCAAAGGGCAGGGCTCAAAACTGGTAGTGACTGGATCCCAGCCGACGCAGATCATCTCTGGATGGTCTGGCCATTTTTATGTGGTAGTACGCATCCTTGAGTTTGATCGAGCACATCCAATTATCCTTCCCTAAAAAGGGCAGTATGGACTGAAGCGTGACCATCTGAAACTTCTCTTTTTTCACAAATTGGATTAGTCTGCTGAGGTCCAAAATGGGTCTCCAGTCCACTGTTTTCTTTGGAACCAAAAAGAATCTTGAGTAAGTTCCAAATCCTGTTTGGTCTGCTGGGACTGGCTGGATGACTTTTTTTTCTAGCAGCTTGCGGACCTCTGTGGTTGCTTGTTCCCTGTAACTGGGTGGAATGTCCAGGATTTTCTTGATGGGAAGGGGTGGAACAGTGAACGGTAATGAAATACCCTCTGGAAATGATGCTTTGTACCCATCTGTCATTTGTAATATCTAGCCAGGCTTCTGGGTACAAAGATAAGCGACCCCCGACCGCCTCCAGAGCAGGACAGTTGGGCCTCCTCTCAGGAGCACTGATAGGGTTGGCCAGAGAAGTGATCTCTGTTACCCTGGTGTTGCGGACCCCCTCTGCTGCAAGGGCAGCGTCTTCCATTATTACCCCCTCCTCTGCCCCTGGAGGGGGGTTCTCCACATGTGTCCTGAAAGGCTCTTTGGGCTTTCTGGAACCCCCCCCCACCTATGGGATAAGGCTGAGTAGGGGTGGAAAAATGGACTCCGACGGCAGACAGAGTCTTTCCCTCCTGTTCACACCTGGTCAATGTTTCCTTTACCTTTGGCCCAAACAAGGATAAGCCATCAAACCAGGTTGTTTATGACTGAAGACTTGAAAGGCTCCACAAAGGAACGAAGGCACATCCAGGCATGCTTGCGAAGAGCAATCCCTACCTGCAGCCCTACTCGAACCATCAGCTGCATGTGATATGAGATGCATGGACAAGTTCACAATGGAATTAAGGGTAGCAAGCTGGGAAGAAACTTTGTCAGAGACACCTGCAGCTACAGTACCCTGAAGAGAATCTCCCAGCTCCTTAAGATCTCTTTGCAGTCTGGTGAAATGGGTCAGATAGTTCAGTGATCGAAGAGTTAAAGTCGCTGAACTGAACATGCATTTCCCATATTTATCCATGATCCTCTCTGTTAAGAGGATGGATAGACGCGGAAGTTTCAGACAATTCCTTCTTGGTGGCTGCCGCCACCACCATGGCATCAACAGGAACTCCTTTAGACAGAAAGGGTTTATCCATGGGGCAGAAATAAATTTACTAGGCCTCTGAGAGACAGGCTCCATGGACTCCGGCGACTCCCATCCCCTACGAGAGACCAATTGCATAAGCTCATCATAGGGTGGAGACACCCAGGAGGTGGAAGGTTGAGACCCAAAAGCCTTCAGAAGAACCGACTCACCCTCAGTAGGGCTTTTGGACTGCCAATCACCCCTCTGCCTAAGGATCTCAAGTATCTCCGCAAAGGAGATGTCCTCAATGGGGGATCAAGGAGACCCTTCTAGCTCATCCAAGTCGGTGTCAGATGTCAAGGACTCCTGTTGGGAGTCCAAGTGCCTCCACTTGCACAGTCTCTTTCTGGGAATTTCCTCAGTGGGAACCTCTGGGGAGGTCTCAGAAGAGCAGGGAGCACCCAGTGGGGCTACCTGAGGCTCTGGGTCTCTACACTTGGGGTGACCAATGGTAGCAGAAGCTGACACAAGCACTTTAAGGGAAGAAGAGGCCAAACCTGGTGATGAGGAAGTCTTTGGAGACAACACTCACCTCATGGCTTCGAAAGCATCATGGCTCCAATGAGGAGGAGTCGACGGACTCGAAGGGACCGCAATCCCCTCCCTCACCTGAGCTGAAGCCCCGAGAGGAAGAGTCGGCACCAAGTCAGTGCGACTATCCTCCCTGGATCCGACAGAGGATCGTTGGCTCCTAGAGTCCCAGGTCAGCACTGAGGACATCCGAGCAGATGGAGCTGATGACACTGGAACAGCCATTGGCTCCAAGGGTTCTACAATCATCAAGTCAGCCTCATCCGGCTACAAAGGACTGGTACAGCTTGGAGGAGGAGTAGTCAATTTTGGAAGTGTGATCTTCGGTTCCGACACCCGGGTTAGAACCAACAGCAATTTAGCTAGGCCTGGTGCCGTTAACAGCTTCTGTACCAGTCGATCCATATCCAAATCCGGAAGGCTAACAGAGGACCTGGAAGAAAGCACCGATGGTGCCGACTGGAGAAGTGGAGAAGAGGGAGTCTCAGAGACCGGTTCCAAGCCAGAGTCCCGGCTCTGAAAAGAACAGACTGTCGGCTCCGAAGGCTGTGGAGCCGAAGTCACAGTATATTCCACTTTTTTGATTTTTTTGCGGTAGACTCTGAGGAAGAGTTTAAAGATTTGCAGGCCCTATCCTGGTCAGACAAAGCTTCTACAAAGGGGTGGTTAAGAAGACCTTGATCTATAAGTTTCCTCTTCCTCTCAACCAGCACCCTAGTAGAAAAGGAGTGGCAGATACTGCAGGACTCCTGAAGGTGCACCTCACCCAAACAATAAATGCACTGTACATGTGTATCTGTCACAGACATTTTTTGTCCGCAGTCTGGATATTTTTTAAAGCCAGACTTCGGGTGTTTTTCTTTATCTTCAGACATAATATATATATATATGTATACATATATATATATATATATATATATATATATAAAAACTATCAAACTATGAAGAACTATCAACAACTGCTATGACCAAAAAACACACCATCACAAACAAAAGCCCAAGGGGCCACTCTAGATATATATAAAATACAATATAGAATCTTAATATAAACTCCTAAACTAGTCTACACTACTACAGGCCATGGGCCAAGAAGCAAAAAAAGTCACGAATAACGTGGCTAGAAGCAAAGGCTATAATAGAGAAAGGGGAACACTTCTAAACAACAGTCTAAATATATCTAAGAATATATATATATATATATATATATATGAATATATATATATATATATATATATATATATATATATATATATATATCAGAAAAAAATGAAGAAAACTTGCAAATATGCAGAATATCCCACAAAAAGTCTCTAGCAATGCTGGAAACCAAGAGATCAGTGCCGCGGCAAACTAGATCTGAGGTAATTCCAGCAGTGCATCATGGGATAAGGGGCTTTATCTCGAGCTACTGGTAATCTTTGAGCTTTGCTAAACAGCCGTGTCGTAGCCAAGGATTGGCTCCGAACCCATTAGTGAAGAATGAACGTCGAGATTGAACAACTTCACATCATAAATTTAGAGAAATGCATAACCCCCAGATAAATGTTACAATGGAAAGGCACTTATTTTATACAAAGGATCAAAAGCCTGGTGAAACTACTGCAGTATATATAACTTACCTGAGAAATAAGGCTATAACATGCAGATTTGATGATTTAAGGGATGAATTGATAAAGGACAGACATGTGTGTGGTATTAAAGATAATGCTGTGAGAAAGATTATGCTTCATGACAGTGATTTAACTTTGAATAAGGCCATTAAGATTTGTCAGATATACAAGCTCACAGAAAAGCACAGAAATATGCTTACAAATGAGAACAGCTCTAGAAGGCACAGTGATAAAGCTCATGGTGATGGTATGCAGCACATGGTTAAAAGAAGCAGTCCCAAACACATGGCAGCAACTGTAGCCCCTGCAGCACTAACTGGTAAACCCCAGAAATTTCCAGCAAATTCCAGAGTTTGCACAGTCTCAGTGAAGCATAAAAGTGAGTCAGCAAACTCAAAGTATGGGTCCCAACCTAGTTTCATTGCCAGCTGTCGTAATTGTACTGGAAGTCATGAATCTAAAAAGGAAAAATGTTTAGCTTTTGGACAGCAATGCTAGAAATGCAGTAAGTGGAATAATTTCCAAAGGTTTTATAAGTCAAAAGATAAGTCATAAGAAAAATCGCTAAGGACACTAAAGATAACCACAAAGCCTTCTTCAGCTATGTTAGAAACCTGGGTGGAAACCCTCAGATATGCTCAGAATTGGTTCACAACAACAAAAAATACACTGAACCCACAGATATTGCTAACATTCTGGCTGACAGGTTCAGTGCAAATTCTTCACCCCCAAAAAGAAGAAATACTTATCCCAGCTGAATGTAATCTCCTGTCATCTCAGATGTCCAAGTGAGAACTGCCCTAAACAAAGCAAAAACACAGCATCAATGGGACCTGACGGTATCCCGGGGTGCGTGTTACGTGAACTCCAAGAGGAGCTAAACCCACACATAAAAATGCTATTTAACCTTAGCCTTACTGGATATGTACCTGAACACTGGCATGCAGCAACAGTGGTCCCACTCCACAAGGGGGGTGCCTCTACAGACCCTGGAAACTACTGCCCCATAAGCTTGACTAGCCTGGTCTGCAAAGCTATGGAAAGAATCATTATGGAACTCATAAACGGAGACATAGGGGACCTACAGATGCTTGACCCCACCCAGTTCGGCTTTGTAAAGGGCAGATCCTGCCTTTTAAACCTGGTTGACTTTTGAAACAGTCACTAGAGCCATTGATGAGGGCAAAGCAGTCCATACAGCATACCTGGACTTGGCTAAGGCCTTCGACACAATACCCCACTCAGGCATTGTAGATAAGCTAAACAGCTTAAAAGTAAACCCTTATGTCACTAGATGGGTTGCAAACTGGCTAAAGGACAGAACCCATAAAGTTAAAATCGCTGGAGCAATGTCAGACTCAAAGCCAGTCACAAGTGGTGTCCCACAGGGATCTGTCCTGGGACCCCTCTTGTTCGGCATTTATTTCTCAGATGTTAAAGCAAACATGGGAGGGCTGTGGCTGACAAAGTTCGCAGATGACTGCAAACTAGGTGCCATAGTCAATACACCAGCAGATACACACATCCTACAAAAAGGCCTCACTGAAACGGACAACTGGTGCCGTAGTCACGGCCTTAAACTAAATGCCAAAAAATGTATAGTCATCCCTTTGGAAAACAAAGTACCCACAAATTATCACATAGACAGCAACCCACTGAGTATGGAAAAAGTAATCAGAGACCTAGGGACCCAAGTAGACAGCGACCTCTCATTTGACACCCACATTGCCAAAGTGGTTAGAAAAACATTCTACCTTGCACACCTCATCATGAAGGGTTTCACATCCAGATCCAAGGATGTCATTGTACCCCTATATTCCTCCCTCATCAGACCCATGATTGAGTACAATGCCCCATTTGGTATGTACCTCACCCGGCACTTGCAACAGTTGGAGAGACCACAAAAGTACCTCACCAAAAGGATCAAGGGTATCCAACATATGTCTTATTCTGCCAGACTAAAGAAACTTCAGCTCTATTCAGTAGCATACCACCTGCTCAGAGGTGATCTCTGCCTGACGTACAAGGCCATGTCCAATCAGGATCTGATGGACATGCTCCACCTCAAAAAATCCAAATCCATCAGGACCACGAGAGCTAAAGACTTAAACCTCGGCACAAGTATGAATAGGACATGCTGGAGGGATAGATTCATAACCCAGAGGCTTCCCATGCTTTGGAACAGGATCCCAGTTTGTATTAGGCAGAGCCCTCACTGACTCTCTTCAAGAGAAATCTTGATGAGTGGATGGGAGATCGTAAGTTTACCCCAGGGGTCACATCTGTGTCACTGCTAGACAGGGGCACAGTAAACTAATTCTATAATATAAGGGGACCTTCACTGTGTCACTACTAGACAGAGGCACAGTATTCTAGATTTATTCTGTACATTTTTGTACCATTTCATGGGGTGGCAAAAGCCACATCACTATGGCTAGGCTTACAAATGCCCCAGGGCAGATAGCCTAGTACTATACTATGAAACTATGAAACTATGAAAAGGCCCACATTCTTTTACTAAAAGGAAACATTTTAAGAAATGAGTTGATCAGTTAGAGAGCTACAACCCTACTTTTTATGTTGATGGTGTGTCAGTCCTTCATAAAACAGTCAATACAGTAGATTTAAGGGCAAAGAATGAAGTATATTGTACTGTTCGAATAAATGGAAAGCCCATAGAGTTTGAAGCCGACACAGGTTACAAGTGCAATTTATGTCAGCAGCAACATTTGCTAGAGTGTGTCATGGTGAAAGGCTTGATTTGACTAGGTGTGTGAAGCTTGTTGCTTATGGAGGTAAAGAAATTCAGACTGAAGGCTCAGTAGTGCTTTCATGTTACTCTGATGGAAGATGTTATGTCTTATTATTTTATTTGGTGAAGAGGCACTTCCAATCATTATTAGGGCTTAGAGAGTTTGAAAATAGGACTGCTTTCATTTAATAAGGAAATCCACCAAGTTAGCTTAAAAGACCAGACCACTACTCTAATTTCACCCAGTACATTTTTTCAACCTATGCTGATTTTTACAAAGATAAACTAGGACAGCTTCCAGTTGTGTACTCAATGACGTTAGACCCAAAGGTCAGTCCAGTTGGCCAGCTTGAAAAGTTCCAATTGCCATGCAGGACATAGTCAAAGCTGAGCTAGATACAATGGTGTGACAAGGTGTGATTTGTGCAGTTGCAACTCCCACTGAATGGGTATCTTCCATGGTGGTAGCTGATAAGAAAAGCTCAGATGACATCAGAATATGTATTGACCCATGAGATTTGAACAAAGCACTAAAAAGACATCATCGTCCAATGCACACAGTTGAAGAAGTCTCATATGCCAAAAGCCACTGTTTTTTCTGTCTTAGATGCAAAGAGTTCATTTTGGCAAATTTAGCTTGACAAAAAATCCTCATTGCACACTACATTCAGTACTCCATTTGGAAGGTACAGATTTTTGAGAATGCCATTTGGGATACATACTGCAAGTGAAGTCTTCCAACGTGCAATGGAGAAACTTTTTTCTGGGTATCCTTGTGCTATTACAGTAGACAATATACTAGTAGGAGGTAATGGTGAAGATGAGCATGACAGAAACCTCAGAAAATTTCTGGAAAGAGCACATCAAGTAAATCTTAAGCTCAATCCACAGAAATGCAAATTCAGGCTACAAGAAGTTACTTATGTTGGTCATTTATTTACTAGTTCAGGCCTATGACTAGACCCTTCAAAGCAAACAGCCAATCTCAAGATGTCAACTCCAGATAATGTTCAAGCCCTGCAATGCTTTCTTGGCATGGTTAACTATCTAGGCAAGTTCACCCTTGACATGAGCCAACTTTTACCACTGCTCAGAGAGCTGACATGTAAAGATGTATCATGGTCTTTGTTAGAGCAACACCATAGAGCATTTGAAGACCTGAAACAGAGAATTGCTAGTCCACCAACTCTCAGAAACTTAGATGTTCACAAACCAGTTACACTTTCCTGTGATGCTTTGAAATTTGGTCTTGGTGCAGTCATTCTACGAGAGGATCATCCTGTTGCCTATGCATTGAGAACTCTCACTCAAACTGAAATGCAATATGCCCAAATTGAGAAAGAGCTTTTGGCAATTGTGTTTGCATGTTCAAAGTTCCATGATTATGTTTATGGTAGACCTATCCAGATTGAAACAGACCACCAGCCTCTAGTCACTATCTTGAGAAAGCCTATGCATTTAGCTCCAGCCAGATTGAAAGGTATTATGCTGAGATTACAAAAGTATAATTTCAATCTTGTCTACACAAAAGGCAAACTTCTTTATCCTGCTGATAAATTATACAGATCCTCCAAGAACACCACTGAACAGCACACTAATGAGAATCTTGATTTTGAAGTTATGGAAGTGAGAAATTTTTCTTCCACACATCTTGATGAGCTAAGAGAACACACAGGCACAGATCCAGTTTTACAGGGGATCAACCACTTTATCAGTCAAAGATGACCATCAAAGCAGTCTAGTTTACTTCAAGAAGTGCAACCTTATTTTCATACAAAGATGAGATTTTGTCTGACAATAGTATCATTATGAAAGGTCCAAAAGTAATTGTTCCAAAGTCCTTGCAACCGGAGTACATTACTGTCTTGCATCATGGCCACCCAGGAGCTGATTCTACCAAAAGAAGGGTGAGAGGACTAGTATTTTGGCCTTCTATGTCACAAGACATTGAGAGAGCACTTTCATCTTGTTCCATGTGTAATAGTACAAAGCCAGACCAACAGAAGGAACCACTTCAGCTAAACCAGGTTCTGGAACTACCTTGGTCAACAGTAGCCACCGACATCTTTGAGTGGAATGGTCAACATTATTTGGTGTTAGTAGACTCTTATTCTAATTGGTTTGAGATTGACCTACTTCCCACCCTAGCATCCAGTACTGTCATTACTAAAATGAAGCATCATTTTGCAGTACCTAGTAGTTCACACAAAGTTATTTCTGACAATGGCATGCAATTTACAAGCCAACAGTTCAAAAGATTTTCTGAAGAATGGGACTTTGCTCATGTCACGAGTAGCCCTGAGTACCTGCATTCAAATGGTTTGGCAGAACATGCAGTTCAAAGTGCAAAACAGTTACTAGAGAAGTCAAAACGAGATACTAGTGACATTTTCCTGAATCTCTTGAATCTCAGAAATGTTGCTCATGATAAACATCTTGGTTCACCTGCCCAGAGACTTCTGTCGAGACAAACTGGAACCACATCACCAATCAGTAGTCAATTGTTGGTTCCATGTGTTAAGAACAACAGATCAGTAAAAGTCAATCTGTTGAAGAAGCACCTAACCCAGAAGTCCTACTATGATAAAACTAGCAAACCGCTCAATCCATTACAAGAAGAAGTGGTAAAGATGCAAATGTCCAGAGGTTATGATTGGATTGGAGTCATGAAAAATATTTGCCCAGAGCCGAGATCATACATTGTGGAATCACAGGGAGCAGACTTTAGGCGGAATCAGAAGCATTTAATACCGGTGTCTGAGCCTATACCACAGCACATAGCCTGTGAGAAATATCTTTATCTCAGAATGAGTTGTCCAGTGTTCCAATTCTAGAGGATGTTCCAGAGAATATTCCTATTCTCGCAATGAAGCCAGACGTTCCTGATACGATCCCTGCTGCTAAATTTGGTCCAGATTGTTATGTTATGAGATATGGTCGTATCTCTAAACCCTGTAACAGATACAAGGCAACTTGGACATGAACATTGAGTTTTGTTTCTAATGTCTATAGTAATACATGTCTAACTGGGATGTTTTACAAAGGGCAATCTTTTTAAGAATGAGGATGTAGATCAATATGTGTATGTATCTTTAAGAAGCTATCTGAGGGTTTGCACAAGTGTATAAATACTGAGCATGTGCGAGCCTGACTGCCATTTTGTAGTAAGCTGTTGAGATGCAATGTAAGCATGTATGTGTATGAGGTCTATCTGTTAGCTAGTTCGTTTGGATTTTATGATGCTGCTGTCCATCCTGATGTGTTTCTGTGTATTAAAGCATCTAAATGACATACCCACGTACTTATCATCTGTGTTAGAGAAGAACGAGCGACATTTTGGTTGTGAATTTAAAAGTTAAAAGAGAGATGAAGTGAGTGGCAGAGTACATAACATGAAAATATATGAAGCCAAAATTTGGTTTTAAAGTTTGACTACTCATGTGTTAAACAACAGTGCCATTTCCAGGTGTCAATTAGATGTATATTTAGAAGAACTTATCAGTGCTGTAGATTTCCATTTTTCTTAGAGGTGGAGGGAGTTAGAGCTATACATCTGATGTTGTCAATTTTCATTCTATCCTCAACTGTTGGGTTCTGTTATTTTAACTCATGACCACCAAAAAGCTCTCGAGCTTCTCCCTTACCCATAATGCACCAACCCCTAACATATCTCAGATCTTGTTTGCTGCTTTCATGAATAGATGTGGTCATCTTCAGCTCTCAAGTGACATTTAATTTTGAATAAGCGTTTTACTATTTATCTTTAAAATCTTATCACTAGCTATTCTCCCTTCTCCTTACACTCAGCAGAGCTCTTTTTACCATGGTTGGTACTGTTGTTCTACTTCCTTTCTTATTCGTACACCTGCTGTGTATTTCTCAGTACCATTGTTGGTATCTTTTTCATCTTTTATCTTTTACTCTTTATACATAAAAAAATAATCATAACAAACACTTTCCTTCTATTATTTAATTTCTTCTTGTGTGCAGGATGTCTGAAAAAGGTCCTTCAGGATTTAAAAAATGTCAAAAGTGCAGGCACAAATTGCCCTTGTCTAGCACCCACACTTTATGTGTCTATTGCTTGGGCCAGGACCACCTTCAGATTGATTATAATATTTGTAAGACTCAATCTGAGTGCAATAGTGGACAGAAACAAATAAGTTCATATTGAATGGTTTACTTCCAACTTCCTTCTCAGAAGCTATTTCTGGGGTTGAATTCCACAAACTAAAAACAAAGAAGCCTTCTAATAAGTCTCTAAAGTCTTCTGGCTCATCAACTCCATCTTCTTTGGAGCAGCCTAAAAGAAACATAAACTGGATTGAAAGGCTGCTGTGATTTGACCACCACTGGACCTGACAAAACCTGCCTTGGATCCAAGCAATTTGAATCCAAGGCTATTACCCAGGACCAGATATTCACCTAGTCTGGATCCGGTACTTTCAAGAGTACTTTCCCCCTTTCTGGAACAAAGGCACTCTAAGTCTCCTTCCTTAGCTTCCTGTCTAGGAGTTTGACTGAAGCTGACATGGACAAAATGATGAGGAGATTTCTCTTGGCACAAGTGCAGATGAGAGTTCTCCAGGCTCCTACACCTTCTGGTCAGGAAGCTCGTCCT
Source organism: Protopterus annectens (assembly GCF_019279795.1). Taxonomy (NCBI): domain Eukaryota; kingdom Metazoa; phylum Chordata; order Ceratodontiformes; family Protopteridae; genus Protopterus; species Protopterus annectens. The sequence continues at coordinate 261,467,308 of NC_056731.1, read as the reverse complement.
TCTACCACTCCACTGATTCCAGCTCCTTTTCTGATTTGACAGATCTTTTTGGAGCCCCTGAATCCAAGCCTTCTGGGTCCATCTGGTTCAGATCTGAAGATATCCCTATCTTTGGATCCAAAGCTTTCTCTGAGTGCACTGGCTCTGATGACCTTAGAGCTGGATGACTGTCAGATCCAAAGCCCCCTGTCAGGTCCAAGCTGTTGGAGTTGACTCTGAGGTTTTCAGAACTGTATCTTCCACTTAGAGCCTCAGCATCGTACAGCTCAGTAATAACTTACTCCTAGGGTAGGTTGCCTTCGGGGCAGTGGGAAGAGATGGGCCAGAAACCTGGATTCTTGGCTTCCATTATCTTCCTTCTGCCTGGAGCGATCTGCCTTTGAGGTAGTGAAGAGTGTTTCCTGCTCCAGCATGACAGACAGATGCTACCTCCTCAGATCTTCCCTCTGGATCCCAGATGTCTATGTGCCTTCAGTCACATCATTCTATACAACAGGGATAGCCAGTTCAAAGTCTCCAGGCTACCCAGCAGGGTTTTAAAAAGTCTTCCAATACTTCACTGGAGCATCCCACAGAGGAAGTTCCTAGGAAGAGGAAGTGCAACAGGAGGCAATTGGACTCCCCTCAGGATTTCAATGAATTAGAAGGGGCCCCAAGATTACTACCTGAAGACATCTCATTTGGAGACATTCTTGAGATCCTTAAGCAGAGTGTCGGTTGGTCCTCCAATAACCCTTCCCCAGAGGAATCAGCATTCCTGGAAGCCTTTGGAGCTGGCCTATCTACCTCCTGGGTTGTTCTGCTCTCTGATGAGCTCATTGACTTGATCACTAGGCAGGAGTGGAAGGAGTCAAACTCAGTTGAGCCAATCCCCAAAAGACCAGATTGGATTCTGGCTCCATGAGTAGGTAAGGAATACTTGAGCAAGGGAGTGCCCGTAGATGCTCTGGTCATGAAGTTGGCCACAAAGAAGAAACTTGCTGAGCAAAGTTCCTCTGTCCATCCTCCTACCAGGGACTCTAAGGCATTGGACAGATTTGGGAAGGGTGTCTATGTTTCAATGACTTTTGCCCTTAGGTTGCTGAACTACGTGGAGCACGTTATGAGACTACAAAGGGATTTGATAAAGGAACTGTCAAAATTTCTTTTGGGAACTGATACTGCTGAGGTTAAACTTCTGCAGCTTCTCAGTTGACTACCCTACAGGCCATTTATAATTTGTCCATGAGGCTTATCTCGCATGCAGCTGTAAGTGTCTCAAAGGCAGCGGGTTCAGGCATTTCCATTAGGAGGAATGCCTTGATATGCTTGTGTGATTTTGCAGGGCCTTACAAGTCATTGTTGTCAAGGCTCCTTTTGACAGCAGTTCATTGTTTGGCCCTAATGTTAAAGACACACTTTCTAGGTGTGAAAAATAGATGGAAAGACCCTTTCCGCAGTGGGATTATGTTTTTAACTCCTCAAAGATCCTTGTCTAGGAATCAATGAGGAGTTTGAAAAATGTGGCTCAAGAATTCCCAGGGTCCTTTCCAAGATCCATGTGGAGATAGTTCCCTAAGAGGCAGGGGGGGTAACTCTAATGGACAATGATGGCCACATGGCAGAGGAGGCCCACAGAACAAAGAGTTTAGAGATTCCTTCTCTGACAGACCCTACCAGTGCTCCTGAAAGAAGGCCTGATTGTCCACCTCTGGAGGCAATAGTGGGTCATTTATCCCTTCACCAGAAAGACTAGCTAGATATAACAAAAGATTCATGGGTACAGAGGATTATTTCCAAAGGTTATATAATTCCCTTTTCCCTACCACCTCCATATGTTTGCAAAATTCCCAATGTTCCACCCAGACAGAGGAAAGCAAAAGCACTAGAGATACAAAAACTGCTAGAAAAAAAGAGTCATCCAAGAGGTCCCACCAGGGCAGATAGAATCCAGAACTTACTCAAGATTCTTTTTACTGCCAAAGAAAACAGGGGACTGGAGATCAATTATGAATCTCAGCGAGCTGAACAAATCAGTTTGACACACAACATTCAGATGGCCACGGTTCCGTCCATTTTGTCTTTTCTAGGCAAGGATGACTGAATGTGCTTGGTAGACATTTAGGATGTGTACTGTCATATAAAAATAAACAGAAAATCCAGAAGGTATTTTATTTTTATTATTTTATTTATTTATTTGCAGTTGGTTTACTAGGATAGTCCATTGGACCAAGAAGAACCTGTTTTCAATGAAGCCCTGGGGAGAAAAGCTCCATAAAGCATACACAAGATAAATGCTCCATACAGACAATGCGCATGATCAAAGTTGTAGTTTACATAGTAATACAGAAGTACAAATAAGAACATAACATTCAAAGATACAGCTTAAGATATTAACAAATAAAAGTTTTAAAATATAAGTAAATATTTACAAATATATACAAGTATATATATAAATGTATATAAATAAATGGGATCACTACATAATCTCGAACTTTTGGAATACTGAATTCCAAAATCTCGAGACTATATAGCCAAAACCCCTAAATACTGAAAGACCAGAAGAGCGAAATTCAAAATCCCAATGTTCGGAGATATTGAAGTAGTGCTTCTGGTGTTGTGGTTTGTTGATGGATCGGTGGAAGTTAAGGTAAGTATCTATGTGTAAGTGTGTTGGTTAAGGGCTTTAGTGTGTGTCAGTGTGTGTTGTGACTGTGATGTGTGTGTGTGTGTGTGTGTGTGTGTGTGTGTGTGTGTGTGTGTGTGTGTGTGTGTGTGTGAGGGACTGTAAAATGTGTGGGTGTTTCCCTTGTGCGTCTGTGTGATCTCTGAGTTAGTATATTTAAGTAGAGGGGGGTGGGGTATGTAGCCCCCCACATGGGGGTGCAGGGGGGCTTGCCCCCCTGCTTATTTGTAGTGTAGGATGATATGTTTGATTGTGGGGGAAGTTGTGTGTATGTGTGTGTTGTACGTTTGGGATTTTGAATTTCGCGCTTCTGGCCTTTTGGCATTTAGGGGTTTTGGCTATATAGTCTCAAGATTTTGAAATTCGATATTTCAAAATTTTGAGATTATTTAGTAAACCCAAATAAATATATATTTATGCTTCTGGCTGGGAGCCAGTCACTACCAGTTCAGAGCATTGTCCTTTGGCCTCAACACAGCTCCCAGGGTGTTGGCCAAATGCATGTCAGTGGTGGCAGTTCACTTGAGAATGCAGGGATTCTGAGTGTTTCCATACTTAGGTGACTGGTTCATTACCACCCTGATGGACATATACTAATAAAAGCAAGAGATCAGGTACTTCAGACTTACTCCTTTCTGAGGATAACCATAAACTATAAGTCTCAGTTACAACCGTCTCAAACATGGAATTCATTGGAGTGGTTTTCAACACGGTTTCATTAACAGCTTCTTTTCCTCTCTCAAGCATGTAGACTATCAGATTTCAGATCAGGAAAATAATTTACAATACCACAATTTCAGTCCATTTGATCCTTCAAGCCTTGGGTCAATATCAGCAGTTATAATTTTAATTCCTCTAGCAAGATTTCATATGAGAATCCTTCAATGGATGCTATCAACACAATGCTCAGTTCTATAGCAATGCATGTCACTCTGAATAATAATCACTCAGGCATGCAGGAGACTTTGATGGTGGATTCAATCAGATCGAATTTTTCAATGTCATCTTTTTGTTTTCCCTCAACCCAAGGCTGTAGTGACCACAGACATTACCCAGATTGGGTGGTGGGGGGGGCACTTCCTTGGGAAGACAGTTGAAGGGACTTGGTCCCCCGAAGAATTCAATACGCATAGAAATGTCCTGGAAATGAGAGTGATTCTCTTAGCGTTGCAGGACTTTCAAGACTCTCTCCCTTTTGAGACTGTTGCGATACAGACAGACATTTCAATAGTCTGGTACATAAACAAGGAGGAACCAGGTCTTACCCCTTGTGTTGAGGAGCACTTGCAGTATGGCAATGGACAATCTTTTTCAACCGCTTTGTCATAGCAATGCACATTCCGGAGAAGACCACCGTGTTAGCAGACAAATTGAGCAGGTCTATTTTACTACCTCATGAGTGGTCTCACAACTTGAAAGTGAAGTGACAGAAATGTTTTTCCATTAATGAGGCCAGCCTTGCTGTGATCTTTTTTGCTTCTCCCCTAAACAACAAATGCAGCACTTCTTTGCCCTGATCCCCCCAATGGGGGCAATCACTGAGGGATGTTCTACTCTTTATGCTTGCCCACTATCTCCCCTAATTCCAAACTTTCTGCAGAAACTACCCAGTTAAAGAGCAAAGCCATCCATATTACACCTTGTTGGCCTTGACAGATTTGGTTTCCCTTCCTTTGCCCTCATCTACCTTACCAACCTTGGATTCTGGATCCAATTCCAGACCTCCTGACTCACTCAACAGACATGATTCATCTGGATATCTCAAACCTCAGGCTAACAGTGTGATTTCTCCAATTCCATTAATAGTCAGGCAACAAATGCTCTCTTCCCCTTTCCATCATATACTTTTATCTTTCCATAAGACTTCTAGAAGAAAACATTATAGAAGTAAATAGAAAAGGTTTGTTTCTTGGCCACATCAGAAACACATTGTCCACTTCTCAGCTCATGTAAAAAGTGTTCTTTACTTTTTGGCAACAATTTTAATGAGGAAGCTAGCTCTTCAACAATTAGAGTTCAGTTTGCAGCAATTTCCAACTTCCATATTGGGTTTAAAAATTCTTCCTTGACTTCATCTGAGCTTTGTAAGGCCTTTTTGAGAGGCACCCTCCTGCTGAGGCCTCCATATAAAGATCTTGCTCAATTATGGGATTTAAATCTGACACTGCAGGCATTAATTCCCTCCCCTTTTGAACTAGCAGCAAAGTGTGATCTTAAATTTCTGACCTGGAAAACTATTTTTCTAGTGGCCATTACTTCCGCTAGAAGAATTTCAGACCTTCAGGCATTGTCCTCTAAACCTCCCTACTTGATTTTTCATAAGGATAGAGTATCATTATGTACCAACCCTTCTTTCCTTCCTGAGGTGGTGTCAGAATCCAATAGTGACCTGTCCATTAATCTGCTGGTCTTCTTTCCTAAACTTACAAACAAAGGTGAATATATGTTGCATTCACTGAATGTCCGCAGACAATTACATTTTTAATTACATAGAACAAAATAAATTAGAAAGACAGATCAATTATTTGTTTCCTTTGCATATTCTAAATTGGGCAAATCAGTTGCAAAGGTAACTCTAGCCAGATGGTTGATGGATTGCATATCATTCTCTACAATAAATTGGGTCTATCCTTACCAAGACCTTTAAGAGTCCATTCAACTAGGTCCATGGCTACTTCTTCTTCAATGTTTTTATCTAGAGCTTCCATGGATGAAATATGTACAACTGCAACTTGGGCCAATCCTCATACCTTTGTTACTCATTACAAACTAGATCTGGTCTCAAGGGGAAGAGCAGACTTTCCCTCAGGAATAGCCATCCTTAGAGTCCACCCAGGAATTTAGGTAGCTGGGGACTCTGTCCCAGCAGTTGAGGATAGAAATGATTTGTCAGAAAACCACATTTTTATGAGAAACAGACTAAAAATGTAAGGCAAAAATCTGGACATTCTGTAAAAATCTGTACAGTTGAGAGGTATGCCTCCAGATCTTTTATTGGATTGATCTAGTCAGAGGATGCTATAACATGAAGGGAGGATTTCTTTGTTACATAATGATGGTATTATCTAGGTTGCAGTTAAAATAAGAATTTCATGTAAGTGTTAGTGAGTCAAAGCATGAAATGAAAAACTTGTAGTTTAATGATGATGGTGCCAAAACAGCAGACAAAGGCATGTCTTTCTCATGTGTGAATGGTAGGTTCCATTTTGTGCTGATAGAGATTCTTTCAGCACACTTTATTTGACATAATATGTCCTACTTCATTCCCTGAAACTGAATGTGTGGGCCATTTTAGTTATAGACGTACCACTGGTAAAGGCAGTCAGGATGCCTCACAAACACAGAAACAATGATCCAACAGCACACAAAAATACAGAGCATGGCTGATACAGAAGAGCCGACAGAAAGACTGAGTAGGGAGATGGAAAGATGGGAAGCTTCATCTAAGGTACAACAGCTTACATAATGCAAAACAACGTGTATTAGGAGCAGAAACCTAAGAAAACGGTAAATGTAGTAACAGTTAAAGTATAAAAGGGATTGCTTGGAAGATATGTCAGATTATCTAAATGTGAACAAGCAAAGAGACAGCAAATCAAAAAAGGCCAGTTGCGTACTAGGTGCACATGAAAAGGCATCATTAGTTTAAAAATGAAAGACTTTTATTTCCTTTACAGTCCTTTGTTTAGCCCCTCCCAAATTGATAGTGTGTGTAGTTTTTAAGTACTTTAAATACATAGATAAGATAGAGGCAGATCAAAAGGGGGCAGCAAAAAAGGTGCAATGCTTTCATCATAAACAAGATAAAGGGGAAATAGAAAAGTTTAATGTGTACGGTCTTAAAGAAAAGAAGCAAGGAAGTATATAATAGAAATATTTAAAAATGTTAAAAAATAATCTGCAAAGTCCAGATGGGTTGTTGTTGTGTCTTTCGGCTTTTCCCGGTTAGGGGTCGCCACAGCAGAACTCCAGTCCGCTAATGATTGGCATTAGATTTTTACGTGCCGAGTTGCCAGCTCTGACGCACAACCTTCAACGAAGGTACGCCCATTCATTCAAATGGAAAAAATGTAGGTAAAAAGAAGACTGGTGGCTTGGGAGAGATACAAACTAAGTGAAACAATCTGAAAAATTGTAAGGTCAAAAACAATGACAGTATTTGGGAAAACAAGGAATAGACCATAAGGCAACTTTTATGAGGGGTGGGAAAATGAGCTACTGATAAGAAAACATCCAAATGTGAATGTTTTGCCTTCACAACATACATTTACTTTCCTTAATCATGTTGCTTTATATGTGTTACACTTTTCTTATGCTTCAGATCTATACTACTGATTATTTCTAACCACATTAATATGCATTTAAGTCAAAATTAATATAATCTGATCCTGAAAGTGCAAAATATAAAGAAAAGATGCGGTAATTATTCTTTTCTCCTTCTTCCAAACAATATCTGTAAATGCTATTTTTGACCTTTTGTGAAATTTAATGTTTCTAATATCTGACAATTATCATAAGGATGATCACACCATAGTGTCATTCTTTGGGTGAGGTAATACTGAGTAAGGGATGAGTAGCTATGTCCAATGCTGACACAGTGGTGCAACAGGAAGCACACTTGTCTTTAGTGCTATAAGATCAGAAGGCCGGGGGTTCTATTCCCACCTTTAGTAACTGGATTAATTTCTATTACTTACAGTGTAGTGCAGCATAAAGTGGGTGTGCTACACTCCTAAGTCTGCCATTCTTCAGATGAGATGTTGGACTGAGGCCCCCTCTCGCTAAGTTGGTGGTAGATTGGTGGATGAAAAAGTTCCATAACACCTAATTAAAAGAGTAGGAGAAATTTGTCAATGCCCTGGTCAAATTCGCTCTAGTAGTTTAAATACCACCTTGGGTGTCTCCTGAAAAGAGACCACTAGTCTAGTGGGACTAACCTGATCAGTAAAGGATAGATAGACAGATAAACATATTTGCATCCTTAATTACATAATGGATTCTGGCTACAACAAAGAACCACTTAAAGTATGTTCAGGGGGCTGAAACTAGATACAGACTGCCTGTGAAAACTAGCAAGTCAGCCTATAAGCCTGGCAAAGGATCAATTTTATACCTCAGCCAGAGCCTATGGAGGAAGAATGTCTGGAATTTGAATTCTATGATTGAAGTAAACATAACTAAATTAGCTATTATTTAAAGCCTACTTTGTAGAGGCCATTTATGTGGTGGACTGTTAACATTAAATAGAATTAACTAAGGAAAAAGGAATAAACTCCTTCTATGGGCAAAAAACTTCTCTCACCTCACTTTTCCATCCAAAGAAGGAATGATGGTAATTAATAGCTGGAATAAGAGATACCTAAAACAGCCTCTGCTCAGAAAAGTACCTTTTAGTTCCAGCTTTGTCCAGTAGCATATATAGAGTCATTGCACTTGTCACAAGAACACCATTGCCTCTTTCTCAGAAAACCTAAATATCTCCCATTTCCACATACAAATAACTTGTAGGTTCACTTATTTTTAAACTAATAAATCTGGATTATTTTCCATTTTTGCTGGTAGCCTTGCCCTATATATCCTATACTGTAACCTCAAGTTAGTTCCGTCATACATACCCACCCTTCATGCATTAAGAACAAGTCCTCATCCTACAGGCTGCATTGGCCATAATATCTCTGTGATGGGACCACAAAATGGGGGAAGATCCACAATAAATTACCTGCTACACTAAATTTGGGACCAGCCTTAATAATGTCTATTTCAAAGAGCTCTCATGCAAATGCTTAAAAAGCAATGGCAAAGCTTAATCCATTCACATTAAAAAGAAAAAAAAACTCTCCCCTCTCCTCAGTGTAAAAAATATGCTGAGGAAAATTAGCTTTCATCCACATTCCTCCTGAATGAAAGTGTGAAAACACAGCATTACTTATTTTATCAACACCCTCTCTCCTTTCTTACTTTTTCTCTGTTTTTTCATGAATTCTAAGTATTGTCTATTTTTTTAACTTTTAGAATTAACTGAAACTAGCAAGGATCCTTCAACTCAGCATACTATTTTTGTCCTGCTAAGTGGAAGTAATTCTTCATCTGGCAGAGAGGAATCTTTTTTTTTTATTCCAATAAAACCTGAATGCTGTAGTGCTCTGTGCAGGCAGGGTATAAACTGTAACAACTAGTTTGCTACAGTATAAAAGAAGATTTTTTAATAAAATATCTTGAAGGATTCTTGGGAGCAGGGTATAGAAATGGGAATGAATGGCTGGGGCAGAGGGGCATGTCATGCATTTGATTGGTTGGTGGGTCAGTAGAAAGAATGTCCAGTTTTTTTATTGGTCTACAGTAGAAGAAGGAGAGGCTCCAGCATATAGACTGGCTTATTGTAGTGAAGTGTTTTTTTTTTGTCTCTTCACTAAAAGAGCTGAGTGGAAGGGGTGCTGGTTGTGCCAGCTACGTTTCTGATCCTACACATAAATGTTTTCTTCCTTGAAAGCAGAAAAAACTTCTGCATTTCGTTGCTTGGTGTTTTTTGCACAGGCCAGCTTTTTATTGTAATATTGTTGGCTAATCAGTTTTCAAGTTAGTGTTAGTACTCCTCTAAAGATATTTTAATTTTTTTACTGTCATTGTTAACTCCAGAAGCAACTAAATATGGTGTATTTTTTAAACTCTCGATGCTTTTCAGAATTAACTGAAACTAGCAAGGATCCTTCAGCTTAGCATACTTTTTCCTGCTTAGTGGCAGAAGTTTTTCATCTGGCAGAGAGGTATCTTGTAATTTAACTCAGAAGTGGCCCTGACATACTTCAGCTACACGTTGATTTGAATCTAAGCTGTTCTGCAGATATGGTGTATGTCTTTGATTTCTCTTCAAATTGTGCACTTGTGAAAGATAGAACTGTTGCTCAATACAGTTTGGTTAAGCAGTTTCTTAAAGGGTTTCTGCATCTTCGGCCACTTTTGAAGATCCCTTCTTCTGCTTTTTGGGATTTGAACTTCATTACTGGTAGACTCGTTTTTCCTTCTTGAAACAGTCCTTTGGTATGGCTCTTGGAAAACACTTACCTTAGTGACCATCACCTCTGCCCACAGCATGCTTGAGTTTCAGGCCCTTTTTTGCATGAAACATTGTCTTTCCATTAGGATCAGATGTCTATTTGGACTAATTGAAAGTTCCTTTGGAAATTTGTTTTAGAACTGTAAGATAGTCCATTCATCTCTATTTTAACTAGAGACATAATCCATGAAAAAAACAGACCTTCCTACCCCGAATGTGGGAAGAGTTAGCCGAGTCCTTACCCGAAGTGGGTGCATTTAGTCTGGAACTGCAGATAAGAATGGACCTGCATTGACTAAGTGTCAAAGGAAAAAACTTCAAAGACCAATTCATGTTAGGTTCAGGTATGGCACCTTTTATTACTTGCAGCAAGGAGACAAAAACATGCATATACAGGATTTTGCCTAAATACTAACAGGAAGTATGCTCTTCTTATACTGTTCTACAAAACGTTGCTTTCTATAGTTGACGTAATTAAACACAACTTTCTGTATTGTTCTACAGCAGATGTTACTCAGATTTTCTGCTGACATGACTGGATTTATGAAAAACATTTGAGAAAAACAACCTGATCTTGGGGGCTTTAGCCCGCTACAAGCTTCTATTGTGTAGTTCTAATACATGTGTTACATTTCAAGGTACTTTTCTAGCTTAGACACAAGTAAACGCTGATTGCAGTTCATATATTTTCAAGCAGTCTTTGTTCTTATTATCAATAGCTTCTGCAGCTGTGTATTTTCTCACAGCATAAGCAAAACTCCTTGTCTAAATCTCATAACATTAATACAAGTGATACATCTATTTATTATTTTCCTGACACAAGCAGAAAATATCTGCTTCCCTGTAAATTTCCAGTGCATAAGCAAAGATTATAACTGCACATATTTCATGACAATACAAGATTGGAAAGCTTCTTCAGTTTGTACAGATTTATGCAGTGTGAAATAGAATAAATGTGTTAACCCTTTTCAAACCTTAAATGCACTAAGCATATTACTAATACATACACTAATACATATTTTTTTAACATTTCCCCCCTTTTAATACTTTTATTCTACTTTCAAAATAAGCATAAGCAGTTTTTCTTCCCCTAACCTCTTCCTACTCAGGATTTGCAGTTAAGAGTCATTCAGTTTAAACTTATGAAAGCATTTTTAATTTTTTAACAGTTCTTCAAACTCAGCACCTTGATATAAGGTTTCTGAAACTGACATGTCTATAAGGTCTTTGATCAATGTTTTCATGCAGGGGATGCCACAGCAAACACATACTCCCAGTAGGATCATTCCTACACAAATGGCAATCAGGATGTTGATTAGGATAGTACCCCACCCCCCAAACCATTTCTGGAAAAAGTCCATCAGTGGGTTTGGTCCTTGTTTGGTCATGTCCGACACTTGCTGAATTACCTCAAGGTGATTGTCTATCTCGTGTTTATGGTCAGGAATATACGAACAGTACTCCTCCTGGATTAAAGCGCAAGTACCGCCTCTCGCCACTAGGGTGAAGTCGAGAGCCATGCGGTTTTGAAGCACTACAGTTCTCATGGCATTCAATTCATCAGTCACCAATTCTAGAGCAGAAAAAGCTGCATTGCTCATTACTTTGAGAAGTTTAGACAGTTTTCTCAGCTCCCAGATCGATTTCACTGCTCCATATGCTGGTAATATACCTGCCCACGATATAACACTGTCACTCAAGTCCATGTGTGTCAGTTTATCGCCTATAGAATGATGGTTTTTCCAGCACGCATCGATTTGCCCCACTGGACTTACAGGTTTCTTGATGGGTTTCTTGACGACCTCTCGGACATTCCGAATTTTTCCTCGAGGTAAGACTGCCGTGTGTTGTATGGCCGGAACCAGGTAGCCCAAAAAACAACTGCCGGACCAATATTAAGGTAACCACTTGTATGCTTTCCTACCACATACAAAATAACAATCCTCTACTTTAGTAGTAACTTTACTATGAATATACACTTGTCCTGCATGAAACATTTTTCTATCAATTATAGACAGTTGTTTATAAAGAACAGAATTATGTTTTACTTCATCAATTGTTTTGTGCATCAATTCAAAAAATTAATCATAGTTTGTATTACAATAAGAACCTGCGTTATTATCTTTAGTGTAGCATCTATAAGGAACAGTCACATTGCAATTGCTCCAACCCACCTGAACAGTATCATTTTTATAAAAAACACACAGTCCCTTTTTGTGGAACAGACAAGTGCAATGCTATTTTATCTTGTGATGTAACAGCTGATGTATCATAAATCAAGTTTTCCCAGGTCTCGTTGACTCCTAGGGGGACTGAAGTCATTAATAACCTTCCATATGCTGTCGGTAAAGCTATGCAAATCCAGCAATTCGAAACATTGAAAGTCTCAGCATACACATATTTGATTGCCTGGTAAGTATTAAAGTTTGGGTGCCAGTCTATGTGCAACTCTTCACGTTTATTCAGTTCAGTTTGTGTGGCTGGGAAAAAGAATGGCCACAACAAAAAGATTATTGTCACTAGTACAGTTAACAGGATGATTATGCAATACTTTTGAGGAAATGGTTGTTCTGCATTCCTGTTTTCTCCAACTCTTCTGAGTAGTTTATTTGGATTTTTCTAGATTCTATCATTTTTGCTCTTGAAATGTTACAAGATTTTTGTCCAGTTCAAAGTTCTTAACTAGTTTGCAGTGCGTTAGGTGGATCCACGAGGCCCGCTCTGCGATTTTGACTGCAGTAGGTGTTGACAGGAGCACCTGATATTTACCTTCCCACTTTGGTGTTGTCCAGTTTCTCTTTTTGAGTGTTTTCACCCAGATCCACTCCCTGAGGGGCCACTGCCACTTCCGATGTCTCAGTTTGTTCTTTATCTGAAACAGAATTTGACTGCAACAGATGTTTAGAATTCAACAAATTTCTCATGTACTCTGCTAGTGTACAGTCGGCTTCCTGGTCTGCAGGCATGAGAGGTTTCCACTGAGGTATATAATAAGCTCTTCCAAATAGTTTTTCAAAAGAAGTCAATCCTTTTGCATTCGGAACAGTTCTCATGCTCAACAGTGCCAGGGGCAGACAGTACACCCAATTCTTTTCTGTTTCTGCTATTAATTTCCTTAGTTTATTCTTTAAAATCCCATTATGCCTCTCAACTAGCCCTGCAGATTGCGGATGGTATGCACAATGATTCTTTAAAGAAATACCAAAATGTTTACTTAACTGTTGTATGGTTTGGTTTACAAAGTGTGTACCATTGTCAATGTAGATCCTTTCCAGAATGCCGAATCTAGGGATGATTTCTTTAACAAGGATTTTCGCTACTGTAGCCGTGTCTGGGTTTTTGGTCTGACAAGCTTCCACCCATCTGGAAAACATATCTACAATGACAAGACAATACTTCTTATTTTCACATTTGTTCAATTCTATGAAATCCATACAGATAGTATGAAATGGATACGGTGGTGTAGGGAAACTCCCTTGCTTGGGCTTTAACGCCCCTTGTGCATGATGTTTGTTACAAATGTGGCACATCAAACAACATTTTTTACAATAGTTGGTGAATCCATATGTCGTGAACACTCGGTTCACCAGCTGTACCATCCCCCCTGTTGAGACATGGCATTGCCCATGGCTCAACAAGGCTGCATATCTAAACAAATTAGATGGTAGTATCGGTTTCCCTTCTTTAGAGATGTACAGCCCCTTTTTGAGAATTGCTCCACGTTTTACCCATTTTTGTCTTTCAGCTTGCGTAGTGAGTGTCTGCATTGTCTTTAACATTTCTAAGTCTAAAATCTCAGAGGGTTGTAGTTCCTCATTCAAAAGAAATACTTCTGAAGCTGCCTGCTTTGCAGCTGTATCAGCTCTCGCATTACCTTTTGAAATCCTATCCTGTTTCTTGGTATGAGCTGTGCATTTACAAATAGCTACTTTCTGAGGTAACTGAATAGATTCTAAGAGATTTAGAATAAACTGTGCATGATTAATAGGTTTGCCAGTAGATGTTATCATTCCTCGGTTTTTCCACTGTTGCGCAAAAACATGTACAGTAGAAAAAGCGTACTGGCTGTCAGTAAAAATGTTCACACATTTACCCTTTGCTAAGGTACATGCCCTTGTCAAGGCAATCAATTCTGCTGCCTGTGCAGATAACTTGTGTGGTAAAGGTTTCGCTTCTATAATCTCAGTATCAGAGACTACTGCATATCCTACTAGGTTCTGTCCTGCAGGACCCCTTTTGCACGAGCCATCCACATAGTATGTCATCCCGGCATCATCCAAGGGGACATCCGTGAGATCTTTTCTATGTAGTGTCTTTTGCTCAATTACCTGCAGGCAGCGGTGTGGTGTGCCATCTGCAGGGGTTGGGAGCAAGGTAGAAGGGTTCAAAGTCGTTCATCGTTCAATTGTCATATGATGTTAGCTCAACAATAGTCATACAGGAAAGATACCTAGCAGGGGAAAGATATGCTACCTTCTCTTGCAGTAAAATAATTGCGACTGCATGAGGCACTCTCAATGTTAGAGGATGGAATAAAACTACTGAGGCCGAAGCCTGTACTGCCATTGCAGCTGCAACTACTGCTTGTACACAGTGAGGTAAAGACCGTGCCACTGGGTCTAGTTGTGATGAACAATAAGCAATGGGGCGTTGCTTGTCCCCATGCTGTTGTGTTAATACTGCTGTCATATAACCTTGCTTACAATCTACAGTTTGGAAAAAACGTTTATGGTAGTTTGGTAATCCCACAACGAATGAGGACGCTATTAACTGTTTCAGTTTTCAGAAAGCAGATTCTGCCTCTGGTGTCCATTGTAACAAATCCTGTGCTGCCATAGGCTTTCTATATATCAGGTCAGTCAGTGGTGCAGATTCCAAGGCATAGTTTGGAATCCAGCTCCGGCAAAAATTAGTTGTGCCCAGGAAGGACATAATTTCCTTCTTGGTAGTGGGTTTTGGTGCTTGCAAAATTGCTACTTTTCTGTCCTCATCTAATGTTCTACCCTCCTTGGATATTACATATCCTAGATATTTGACTTGTTTTTTCCAAAGCTGCAGTTTATTTTTGTTTACCTTATGTCCTTCAGCGGCTAAAAATCGTAATAGCGCTATGGTATCTTCTTTGCAATCTTGCTCGGTGGGGGCCGCCAGCAGGATGTCATCAACATAAAGTAAAATCTGACTGCTTCTTGGTGGGGTAAATCCCGCCAAGTTGCTTGCCATTTCTTGTGAGAATATTGTTGGACTTTCACAATATCCCTGTGGTAGTTGCATATATGTATACCTTTTCCCCTGAAATGTGAATGCAAACCAATACTGGCTGTCAGGGTGTATCGGTATCGAAAAGAACGCATTGCTGATGTCTACCACAGAAAAATACTTCTGTTGAGGTTTTAAATCATTCAACAGGGTGTGTGGGTCTGGCACTGTAGGTGCCCTTGGAATTTACAGCTTGTAAATCTTGGACCATACGCCATTCTCCATTTGCTTTTTTAACAGGAAATAAGGGTGTGTTACATGGTGAATCAGGAAATTCTACCAGCACCCCTTCCCTAAGTAAAGCTGCTATAATAGGTTTGATTCCTACCTCTGCATATTTTCTTAGGGGATACTGTCTTTTCTGTGGTCTGAATGCTGACTTTGGCGTGATAGTAACTGGTCCCGCTGTACGAATAAGTCCTACATCTGACTTTCCTGTTGACCAGAGAGTTTCTGGTATATTCTGTAAGGCATTTTCTTCCTCCTTTAATAGGAGTGCTAATCAGCTGTCCTTGTTAGACTGCAAGTGTACGGCTGGGTGGGTCTGAGTTATCCAATTCAGCTTCTGTATTTGTATTACCTGTTCTGACAGTTCTAATTCTGTCTGTTTCTCCCATTTCATGACTTTTTCCCCTAGGTCTGCCCATTCTATGTTTTTGTCCTTGGTTAAGCTAACATGTGGTAATCGATTAGATTTATAAAGTGTAAAGAACTCCTGGGGCAATGAACAGCTGGCTACACTGTACCCTTCTGTGTCCCAGTACAGATTACGTAATATCAATTTGTTTGCATGATTTCTAAACAATTCTTGCTCATATTCATTATCAGGTCCTGGCGTGTTGCAATAATACAGGGTACAGTGCAACAAGTGTTGCTTATCAATGTCAAGGGAGGGGAATTTGCTGATGGCTACATTCATTAACTTTTCGGCCACAGTCCCTGGACCAGTCATAACCAAGTCCTGGCTGTACCAATGAAACATTTCACCCTCTGATTGCACTGCAAAGGTATCAATTTGTCACTGTGCTTCCATACCCTGCATGGTTGGGACTACTGCTATACCAAATAGCTGCATAAGGTCTCTGCCCAAGAGGTTTACTGGGCATTTTGCAGAAAGAACAATTTTGCTTTTCTGGGTCAATTCTGAAACAGGATCAGTCATTGCGATGCCACGGGAGAGAGGCTTCTGGTACAGCTGTCCATTAGCTGCTTTTACTAGTGTATAATCAGGTGACTCTGAATTTTCTGGCAGTTTGGAGGGATGTATCAGGGTCCGTGATGCCCCTGAGTCACACAAGAATTTGACTTCCCTCCCTTCTACCAAGAGTGTAACTTCTGGTTTTGTGTCTGCTAAATAGAGCAACAGGCTCAATAAAGCTAGGTCTAATATTTCATTTTCTTCACTATCACTAACTTCTTGCACTTCCTCTATCTCTTCTGTCACATCCTCTACTCCCTCTATCACATTCTCATTTGTCCTTTCTCTGCTATCCCCTTCTAGTGATTCCTGACTACCATATAGTCAGTCCTCACCTTCCTTGTCTTACGTGGTTGCCTTCTTATTTTTCTTGCAATCCCTTGCCAATTGTCCTCTTTTTACCGCATTTGAAACATTCACCCCTTTTCTTTCGCCCTTCAAAGTCCTCTGATCGTTGATCAGATTGTTTGTTTGCTCATGATTTTTTTTTGCCCTTTTCCCGGCTGTACTACATAAACTTCTGCTCCATCTTCTACAGAAAATACTTGAGCTTTCTTTTTCTTTTTGCTATTAAAATGCCTTTCGGCATGCCTAGCATATTCAAGTAATGACTGTAACCTGCTTGTACGATGGTCTACCATGTGTTTTGTAATAAAACTGCTTATGGGTGCAATACTGCCTTTCAAAAATGCATTCTTTAACTGCTGTTCATATGGGGAATCTTGTGTCTGATCTTCGGGAACCTGTATTCCACAGTGGTTATTAAAACACTCTAATAATCTGGCATAATATCGGTCAACAGTTTCACCTTCTTGTTGGATGCATTGATTAATGCAAGTCCAGTCTGCCCTAGGCTTCCATTTCTCAGAGATGCGGTCTGTAAGACCTTTTACTCTGTTGTCTAATTCTGTTCTGCTATGTGGGAGGGGTCTTTGTGCAGCGTCACGGGGATTCCAGTTGCCACTAATCATGTGCCAATCTGGCCCCACAATTTGTCTAACTACTTTTTCTACCTCTTCTCCATTTAAGTTATAACTCAGCCTCATTCTTTGTAAATCTTCTGAGAACTTTCTAAAATTAACTTTTGGATGGGGAATTCCCTCAGTGGCTTTCCGGATATCTTCCGGAGTCCAGAGTCTATACACTAGAATAGTTGGGTCCTGACCGTCTTGTTCTGCCTGAGGATTAGGTACTTCTATGAGTGGGCATATTTCTTCTTCACTCATAGATCGTGAATTCTTAACCATTTGATATAACTCAATGCCTTAATTTGAGTTACCTGCCCATGTTCGAGACCTGGTCCCGATGGGATCTCTAATAAATGATTTTACTTTTATAATGTCTCTATTTTCAGTGACAACAGGATATCGTGGGGGTGGACTAACCTGTTCACTTGCTTCATATTCTGGTAAGGGAGGTGGAGGTGCTGATGCCATTACTAAGTTATTGTCCTCTTTGTCTAAAAACATTGTTTTTGAATTGTTGTTCTTTTGTTCCCTACGGTTTACTTCCTCAATCCACCTGTGTGCCTGAGGAATTCCTAATTTGCGTTGCTTTTTTACCCGACCTTTGGAATCGGTTTTGAGCTGTTTGACAGGTTTGATAAGCGAGGATTTTTCTAATTTTCCGTCAAATTTATACTTATTAACCCATTTTGAATAGTATTTAATATTGTCAGCGCGCTGCGACTGCATGTATTTTGCGTCTTTGGTTAACGGCGGATTTTGGGGTCTTTTTGTGCAATTATTACCCATTTTGTTCTACCCTTTTAATCGTTACGCAACTTCTCTTATTTTTTAACGTGGTACCACTGATTTTGTTATAGTCTCTTCAGAATGACTACCTACCTACTCTGTTTTCCCTGATCTATGACAAGACAGTAATCTTTTCTGTCCCTGACTTGTAAAAATACAGTCTTGACAAAAACAATACAAATCTAGTCCCTGATCTAAAACAGAAAAAAGTAGATTCACCTTACCTGAGCCTTCGTGATTGATCACCTGGTTCGTAAAAACCCGTCCTTCAGTCGCAGAACAGAAAGTGGCTGGCCTCTTTTGTACGACTATTCAGTCAGAGGGCTTTTCAAATAAAAAGAACCGATGTGGTTTCTTCCCCGTACGGTTTCAAGCCACCTGGCCCGTCTGATCTGAGGTGAAGTGGGAGTTTCCGTCTGAAGTACCAATCTGTCAAAGGAAAAAACTTCAAAGACCAATTCACGTTAGGTTCAGGTATGGCACCTTTTATTACTTGCAGCAAGGAGACAAAAACATGCAAATACAGGATTTTGCCTAACTACTAACAGGAAGTATGCTCTTCTTATACTGTTCTACAAAACGTTGCTTTCTATAGTTGACGTAATTAAACACAACTTTCTGTATTGTTCTACAGCAGATGTTACTCAGATTTTCTGCTGACATGACTGGATTTATGAAAAACATTTGAGAATAACAACCTGACCTTGGGGGCTTTAGCCCACTACAAGCTTCTATTGTGTAGTTCTAATACATGTGTACATTTCAAGGTACTTTTCTAGCTTAGACACAAGTAAACGCTGATTGCAGTTCATATATTTTCAAGCAGTCTTTGTTCTTATTATCAAAAGCTTCGGCAGCTGTGTATTTTCTCACAGCATAAGCGGAACTCCTTGTCTAAATCTCATAACATTAATACAAGTGATACATCTATTTATTATTTTCCTGACACAAGCAGAAAATATCTGCTTCCCTGTAAATTTCCAGAGCATAAACAACGATTATAACTGTGCATATTTCATGACAATACAAGATTGGAAAGCTTCTGCAGTTTGTACAGATTTATGCAGTGTGAAATAGAATAAATGTGTTAACCCTTTTCAAACCTTAAATGCACTAAGCATATTACTAATACATACACTAATACATATTTTTCTAACACTAAGGAAATCATATCCACCTGTATTGTTCAATACACTCTTTTGCCATCAGGTGGCCAACTACTCCTTGTAAAAATTTTTCTGAAAAAGTCTATTCCATCCGTGGTGTGGATTCCACCAGTGGTTATTTCAAAAATGTTTTTTCATTTGTGCTTTGACATTTGGTCATTAGTTCCATCTTCATCAAACATTACTGAGGCCTCCTCACAATGGTTAAAATGGTTACCTCACAGACACAAGGTACAGTGTTTAATTCTCACCTTTGAGGGAAGTTCGCTAGGGTTAAAATGGCTCACAAGGGCAGCTAGCCTAGTACTTATCTATGAACCTACATCTATGAACCTACAATTTGGCTAGAGTTTTATGCCAGTACCACACCAACTGGTCAATTTGCAGATGATCCTGACCTACTGTTTTGCCATTATTATTTAGGTCTCACATATTCTGAGGTTGATGTGCATGTTACAGCTATTTGTGCCTGTCTTTTGGAGGAGACCATTGCTGACCAGTAACAGCTGGTGAGGCAGTTCTTTAAATGATTGATACAACTTCTTCCTTATTACCCAGGCCTTTCTGTGGAAGGTGAGCTTAATGACTGTTAAGATTTCTAATCAACCATTTGAGCCTGATAGTTCAGCACAGGTCGAGTTCATTTATTAGAAAACACTCTTTATGGTGGCCACCAGAACTCTGGTAGCAGGACCAGGGAGTTGCAGACCCTCTTGTAGTGAAGTCTGCTTGACCTTTCACATGTATAGAATTTATCTTAAGACAAACTTGCACTTCATCTTCAACATGGATTCTGAATTCTGCTTGGATTAATCCATTCATCTTCCCATTTTCTTTGGAAGGGCAGAAGCCAAGTTAGAGAGTAAGAGCCCTACATACTTTTGATGTTCACCATCAGCTTATGTTTCACCTGAAGTTTGTGCTTGAACTGATGAATACTGAACAGGTTATCTACATTGCCATGGGGAGTGGACGGCTTGCAGTTACCAGTTTATAAGTGGATTGAAAACCATATAAGTGACAAACCACCCTTTGGAAAATACTGGCATCACAGGCATCTGCACAGTAGGTATAACTGCTTGCAATGCATGTTTCATAAATGTCTCAATGACAGGAATCTGCACTGTGGCCACCTGGTCCTCAGGTCATACTTTCACTACATGTTATTGCTTCAGTCATGACTCTAGGAGTCTGATTTCCTTTGATATATCTCTAATCAGCCTTCTGCACCTTGGTTCTTGGGCTATACTCTGGATAATACCAATCTGGTAGATTTACTGCTTTAGATTCAATTGAACTTAGGACCTATCAAAGAGAGGTTCATCTAGGTTAAAAGTAACAGATATGTAGGTTTATATGTTAGAAACCTGGGAGGAAACTCCCAGATATGCTCAGAGCTAGTTCAAAATGATGTGAAGATTACTGATCCTACAGACATTGCCAACATACTGGCTGACAGGTTCAGTGCAAACTCCCCCCTCCCACAAAAGGAGAGATATCTATACCAAACGATTGCAGCCCCCAAACATCTCCAGCGCCAAGTGAAAACTGCTCTCCAAAGCAAAAACACAGCATCCATGGGACCTGATGGTGTCCCCGGCTGTGTGCTCCATGAACTCAATGAGGAATTAAACCCACAGCTAGGACAGCTGTTTAATCAAAGTCTTACCTCTGGATACGTACCAGGGAGTGGCGACTGCAACTGTGGTACCACTTCACAAAGGCGGTGCCTCCACACCCTGGAAATTACCGCCCATTAGCTTGACAAGCCTTATCTGCAAAGCCATGGAGAGGATCATAATGGACCTCATAAATAAAGACATAGGAATTTGCAGACTTTGGATCCAACCCAGTTTGGCTTTGTCAAAGGCAGATCATGCCTTTAAACTTGGTTGACTTTTTCAAACAGTCACCAAAGCCATTGATGAGGGAAAGGCAGTCCATACAGCCTACCTCGATCTGGCTAAGGCCTTCGATACAATACCCCATTCAGTATCATTGAAAACTCATCAGTTTAAATGTCAACCCATACATCACAAGATGGGTTGCAAACTGGCTGAGTGACAGAACCCACAGGGTCAGAGCTGCTGGCGCCATGTCAGACTCAAAGCCTGTCACAAGTGGTGTCCCACAGGGCTCAGTCCTGGCCCACTCTTGTTTGGCATCTACTTTCCGAAGTACAAGCAAACACAGGAGGGTTATGGCTGACAAAGTTTGCAGATGACTGCAAACTGCCTATAGTAGAAAACACATCTGACACAGATATCCTTCAGAAGGGTCTCACAGAAACGGATAACTGGTGCCAGAGCCACGCCTAAAGTTAAATGCCAAAAAATGCATAGTCATACCCTTCGGGAAAAACAAGGTTACCCCTAGCTACCAAATAGGTGGCAATCCACTGAGCACAGAAGAAGTTATCAGGGACCTGGGGACCCAGGTTGATAGTAGTCTGTCATTCGACACCCATGTAGCTAAAGTAGTTAGGAAGACCTTCTACATTGCCCACCTTATCATGAAGGGATTCTCATCTAGATCAAGGGAGGTCATAGTCTCCCTTTACTCATCACTCATCAGACCAATGATTGAGTACAATGCCCCATTCGAATGTATCTGACCCGACACTTGCAGCAGCTGGAGAGGCCACAAAAGTTCCTCACCAAAAGGATAAAGGGTCTCAAAAATCTGTCCTATGCTGCCCGACTGAAAGAACTCCAGCTCTATTCAGTCGCTCAGCTTGCTCAGAGGTGACCTTTGCCTAACATACAAGGCCATGTCAAACCCAGATTTGATGAATATGCTTCACCTCAAAAATCTAGATCCATCAGAGCCACAAGGGCGGAGACTTAAACCTTGACACGGCTATTAATAGGACGTGCTGGAGGGATAGATTCATCACCCAAAGACTCCCTATGCTGTGGAACAAAATCCCGTACATGTGAGGCAGAGCACGCTGGCCTTGTTCAAGAGAAATCTTGACCAATGGATGGGAGATCGCAGATATACCCCAGGGATTACCTCAGTGTCACTGCTCGACAGAGGCACAGCAAAATAATGGGTATAGTTCCCCATACTAAAGGTGGTAAGCCACAACTAAGGGCTAGGCTTGTAAATGCCCTCGGGCAGATAGCCTAGTATGAACCTATGAACCTATGAACCTATATGTAAGTACTAGGCTAGCTGCCCTTGTGGGTCATTTTAAGCCTAGCCAGTTTCCCTTTTTGTAATCAAAATAACTTATCCCATTTGGTTATAGCTTGGCCTTACCCATCCTGTGGTCAATAATTATATATTACTCTAATTAGTAACTGGGATTATACTATAGATAATTTGAGGGGACCCATGCATGGGATAAAGCATTTAGGAGATGCCTTTGTCTATTGGTAATACAGGGGGCAGTTTTGGGGTAAATTTTCTGTTTTTCATCCATAGATCAAAGTTGTGCTTGAATCTGGACAGGGCTGAACTTTGTTTTATGTGGATGGGTGTCTGTTCCATACCGGCAGTATCCTGTGCAAGATATGTCTTTCCCACCAAACCATTCTGTTGATGTTGCAGAAGAGGTTTAGATCCCTAGACCAATTATTTCTGGTGCCATTTGACTTGACATGTGACCATCCTTTTAATGCGGTATCTCTGTGGGTGCTCCAATTGTTACATGTGTCTGGACAGATACATGCCAAATGGGGCATTATATTCAATGATTGGCCTAATGAGGGCTGAGTAAAGAGGAACAATGACATCCCTAAGTCTAGACACAATTCTTTTGTTTATAAGCTCTGCAATATAGAAGGACTTTTTTACAACAATGGACACATGTTGTTCAAAAGATGGATCACTGCCCACATAAGCTCCCAAATCCTGAACAACTGGGTCAAATTTTAGGGGTGAATTGTCAATGTGGTAGTTTCCTAGGGTAGATGACTTCCCAAAGATACAATAATGTATTTTTGGCATTTAGTTTTAGTGCATGACTTTGGCACCAGTTATTTATTTGGAACAAACCTTACTACAGGATGGCTAAGTCGTTTGAGGAGTCATTGACTACTCCTATCTTGCAGTTATCTGCAAACTTAGTCAGCCAGAGCCCTTTGGCATTAGCTTTTACTTTAGAAAGATAGATGCCAAGCAGGAGAGGTCCCAGCATAGAACCCTGGGGAAATCCACTGATGACTGGTCTCTTTGTGGAGGTAACTTCCCCTGTTTTGATTATATGCATCCTATCTTTGAGCCAGCTGTCATTCCAACAGGTGACATTGGGCTTTATTCCCAGCTTATTTACTACTATGCCTGAGTGGAAAATTGTGCCAAAAGCTTGGGTCAGGTTGAGATATGCAGTGTGTGCCATTTTACCTTCATCCATTGCTTTGGTGTCCATTTCAAAAAATTCCACCAGTTTGAGTAAGCATGACCGGCCCTTGATGTATCCAAACTGAGATGGGTTTAGGGTTTGGAGGTTATCTATGTTCCTATTGACTAGTTCCACCGTAAGCTATTCCATGGCATTACATATGAGGCTGGTGAGAATTATGGGTCTGTAATTGCCTGGGTCTGTGGATGGTCCTTCCTTATGCAGGGGAATGACTATAGATGTTCTCCATTCACTTGGTACAAGACCTGTATGGGGATGAGACTGAACAGTGAAAGTGTGTGGTTACATTGTGCTTCATGCTATTTAAGATGCATCCAGGGATATTGTCAGGACCCACTGATGCAGTTTTTAGCTTTTAATAGCACTGTTAGGACTTGGACTTGGGTGATAGCTGGTGGTGAGACAGTTTCAGGTATAACTTGAGGGACAGGTGAAGGGGAGAGAGGGGTAAAGTTAGAGCTGATTTTATCAGCCAGCAGGTTTGTTATATATCTTCACCATCAGTGTAGGTAACATCATTCACAATCAGCTCAGCACATTGCTGGATCATGCTTTCGAGATTGCAAACATAATTAAAAAATGAATGTAATGGTCTTTGGCTAGGATAGCTATTTTAGCCTCAAACTTGGCTTTGGTGGATTATATTAAGCTCCTTTGTTATTTATTTCAGTGATAAGGGCTCTAACATTCTGGGATTTTCTCTTCTTACTTTTGCTCAAAATTCTTTTCTTTTATTATAAAGCTTGTTGATATTATGGTTCCACTATGTGGGTTTGTTTGTGGGGGTTGCCCTGTACTTGTTCCTTTGAGGTACAGCTGGATCTATGCATCAGTTTGCATGCTGGTATAGTGTGGTAGTTTACATTTCTTCATATTCAGTGGCATTAACTGGGTTTGGTGGGGATTTCAAGCTTGCCAAGGTATCACTTAGGGGTAGGTAGTTTATCTTAAAGAAATTTCTAAAGGTACCTTAGGTGGAAGGAATGCAGTGGGTAGAAGGGATCTCTGATTTCATTTTTATTTTGTAGGAGACTGCTTCATGATCAGGCCTAACAAGTGATGAAGACATACAATGAATGGTGCAAGACACTCCCATATTAGTAAGCCAATATCCAAGATGCTATTCCCACTTGAGGGTACTCTGACTAATTGTTTCAGGGCATTTGTATCGAACAAGTCCATGAATCTTTGTGCTTGTGCACTAGTGGTGGTGTAGGTTTTTCAGTCTATAGTTAGTTTACATCTCCTTGGAAAATGGTACTGACTTTAATACGGCCAGGCACTGTGTCTTTCTTTTATCAAACAGGAAATTCTATAGCTAGCTAATATATGGTACAGGACCTATCTGATGGTTACTGGGACATGAAGAAGCTCTATTGCATCATGTAGCTATTCTAGCTTTGATGTGAGTGCCTTCTGGATGTAGATTAAGACACCTCCTCCTTGTTTCCCTTCCTGCACAGTAGCTTGTCTAAATGTGTGGTAGGCATTATAACCCTGCACAGTTGAAGTGCTCTCTGCTATTTTAAACCATGTCTTAGTCACAACATAGATGTCAATGTCATCCAGGGTGAGAATGGCTTATAGGAAGTAGACTTTCTTGTTTAGGCTGCTAGCATTGACCAGTAACACCTTCATATTTTCTTTTGCTTGTTTAATTATGTTGGTAGATTTATCAGGTTGGTATTGCCTAAAAAAGGCACTTGGGGATAAAAAATGTCTTTGTTAATGACCAAAACCCTAGAGGGGATAGATGTAAGCCATCCCTGGTGAAGCAGAATGGTCTGTCAATCATATCCTCCTAGGCTGACAAAAACTGGACCCTCTTTGAATGACCCCAAAAACTAAGCCAATTATTGAAGTCAATTATTTTTTGCTCACACTATGGAATCATCCTTGGAGAAGTAGAGTGCTGCTCAATGCTAGACTCATGCCTGCCTTGGACAAATTGTCTGAGACCACCATCATGTCTGTCTTCATATAGTCCAGGGAGGTACATCTCAAGTCATTCACAGTGGCCTGAGCTATGACAGAATCATACTGGTACTTGTTGGTCAACGACTTGTGTGCATGAGTGATCTGACAGATCATGGCACCAGACAAGCAGCTAACCATCTCTCTTTCCTTGCTATTGATATATATTCTTACTATTTTAGTTGCTCTCCATCCTTCTTGATGAGTCACAAATATGCTGCCTCCATTTCCCCAATTGAGTGTGGCTCTTCCAATCATCCTTAACTTGTGGAGTTCTATGCAAGTCAGTCACGTATACTGTATAATACTTGATAGCACAATAGGTGTCAGATCTCATTGTTGTATCTTGATTTGCAGGAGGTATGCTGTCTAGTGGCAAAGGGAGAATTAGTAGGCGTAAAGGACAGCAATGGGATTATATTACTAAATGCTCAACTTCTGCGTCCTTTTTCTCCCTATCTACTGTCCCTGCTATGAATAAACAGTAATACAGCATTTAAAATATTTTAAATTGACTGTTTCTCTCCACTAGAACAGTACCTTACTGTACTGTGGTGGTTTCACTTTCAAAAAACTTTTATCCCGCCCTGGAAAAGCTTGCTGTAGTCTCTAATTCATTGATGTCATCAAGGCCAATGAATACAGGTAGTTTTCTGGCCAATTCCCCTCCCCAAACTGACATCAGCATGACCGTCCTAAAAAAACACCCATGCTGGGATGTCACAGCTCCCTGGTCCTTCCCCTACTCATACAAAAAGTAAAGGCTAGAACAAGGAAACAGTACTACATGAGTCAAGTCTTGTTCTGTGAGCTGTCAATCACAACAGGTAACAGCTCAAATTATCCTTAGCACTTTGACAGCTAGTGAAGTTAGGTGTGAAGGGGGATGGGAGATGAGTCAAACTAGTATAATTCAGGCTTCACAAAAGACTGCAATTTAGCCATTCTAAAAAGAAGCAACAGTAAAAAGCACTTTGAAAGTCTATTCTGTAGCATATGTGCTTTTTTATTTGCGTGTTGAATAAAGCGAAGATTTTATCCAGTTCGTGCCTGCAGTCTCAGTAATCACAGCATTTCTTTTGTGGTTATTTGTGTTTTTTGTGTTTTAAGTAATCATTGAATGACATGAAATGTTCCTTAAAACTAACTGACTGAAAGACAGCACTGTATACATGCAAAATCAATGCAGTGACAGGAGCTTAAGGAAGAAAGAGGCCTGCGTGATGTATTTTTTTTACAGACAAGCACTGCATTGTGGGGATACCTAGAGGCACAGTAAACAATTAGAATTACTTCAAGATGACAGACCCCATGTGGTCATACTCAGAAATTAGATATAAAAATATTTAAAAATGTGCAAATAGTCCCAGAGTGGTGTTAAAATGTAGGAAACACCATAACCATGATAAAATAAACATTTTTTTTGAGTCTGTGGGTGCGGTTCTCCTGTAAGGACTAGGTATACATATGTAGTCTGTCTGTTATGTCATAATGTGTTCTGATGCAGGTTATACATGTTTAGAGCATGAGAACTGAGAAAACATTACTGTATTGTGCCTAGTGAAAAGGATGCACCCAAAGCTATAACCCATTGAAGGAGGGATCTTTCTAAAATCAACTGATGTGTAGGGGAATATACCTGTTACATGCTTTAGTATCAGTGGATATGTTAATTATAAGATGTTTAAAATTGTTTAAGGGACAGCTTTTAGCCGGCTTATCTTTTCCAATTTTACTGGCACATGGTCATGAATGGGCTTGGAATGCTGGCTGGCCTAGAGGTGCCTGCTATGGAATTCTGTTTTCCCATCAGTACAGGATGAGTCTCATTCATGCAGTTCAACTGCCACAGGTGCTACAGTCGTGTTAATTTGATTGTTATTGATATAATACTCCAGTAAAGGTGCAGGATTTATGTAAAAAATGCAAACGCCGTCATGAAAAGTCCAGATGATGCAGTTATGCCTCTCTTTGCAATGGACAGAGTATTCTGTAATCTTTGCTTTATATTTATTTCTAACCATGTACTTTATGTAGCTTACTATCTCGTATATGAGAGCCCAAATTGTGGGTCTTCAACTCCCAAAAAAATATTCTGTGTGTGATTCACTGAAAAAAGCCGTGAATTTCCAAAGCTGTCTTTTGAAGGTGAGCTTCACCCCTTGAACCCTGACATAGAGAGATGCACCCCCACACACCTTCTGCTTACACATACTGATTCCAAGATTATTATAATGTGTAAAAGGAATATATTCTGAGGTACTGTGACCTCGGAATTAGTATATATTCTGCCTATCCATATCCATACTTCTAGTTCTGCTATTCCAAGGTTTGCAGTTATGGCAGTTATGGCCTTCGGAATTTCATTAGGCACCCCTTTAACTGAGTGTTACATTGTACATTCCCAGGACCATATGGAGCTTAAAAGTTTCATGAGTAAAATAAATACTGATTTCCTGCAAGTGCAACAGGCCTCATTAGGATCTGAGCAGCATAGATCTATAATAATAAAAATATAAGGGTAATGAAGCCCGATAAAGGTGGTGAGGTGGAGTTAATGGTCAGTTTTTTATATTCACCAAAAGTGTTGGAATATTTGAACAATGTGCGTGTTTTTTACTTCTTTGACTAGGAATGAAAGTAATACTTCTTATGCAAAGTTTGATTTATGGATACATGACTTATTGTTTACTAGTACAAGGGACAAGATCGTTTATGAATATTTGAAGGTGAGCAATCCTTTTATTCCTAGTATTTTTGGAATACCGAAAGTTCATAAATCTGTCTGATCCTCCATTGCGCCTGATTGTTGCTGATGGTGGTTCTAAAACTGAACCCCTGACAAAGTACATTGACTATAAGTTAAAACAGTTTTCTGTAGACTACCATTATGTTTTGAAAGACATTTGGTATTTTTTAGGTTCATTTAAACAGTTACCATTTGACAACAGTTTGGTTTTGGTTACTACTGATGTTCGAGAATTGTTTTTGGTGATACCACACTCAATCGGCTTACAGTGATTTAATGATACCTTGGTAGAAGGTTTGGTTCTACTGCAAAAGGGGATTCATTTGCTGGTTGAATGTGCTGACCATCTACTTTCTTTTTTTAGCACAAGTACTACTGGCAGACCGCTGGTGTAGCAATGGGGGCAACTGCAGCTCCCATTTTTGCTAATGTCATTCCATGGTGGTGGGAGAACAATTGCTCTTTTCTTCAGAATATTATGGATATATGAAATTGTATTTGAGATATCTTGACATATTTATTTTATGGTCAGGTGCTGTTGAGCAGTTAAATGATTTTGTCAAATTTATCAGCAGTACCACTTCTTTTTTATTTTATTTTTCTCTGTGATTTGATTTTACCCAAATTAATTTTTTGAATGTAATGTTATATAAGGATCATTGTAAGTGTTGATGTGAAGTTGTTCTATCTCGCCTTCATTCTCACTGATGGGTTTGGAGCCAATCCTCGGCTCCGACTTGGCCAGATGCTAAAGCTCAAGGTCTTCAAACAGCTCATGGCCTACTCCCTATCCCATGATGCAATAGTGCTTCCCTCAGATCTCGTTTGCCGTTGCAACAGATCGGGAGTTCTTTGACAGTTCTGGCCAGTATTGTTCTAACTTCTTTGTATTTTCCCTTTAAAATTTCTCAGTGTTGATATATACATTAAAACTTACGATTTTTTATATATTTTTTCAGTGTTTAATAGTTATACTTATTTCTAGAATGCTTTTTTCTCTGCTTTTGAGGCTGTTTTTTTTCCAGGCCTATTTATAATATCTTAGAGATTAGTTAGTTAAAGCAACTTACCTCCCTATCCTTTCTGCTTTATTAGGGCAGTAGTAACTCATTTTATACTGTTAGATTGCACTTGTAAATTTAATTCAGCCCTGTAGTATTGTTAGGGTTGTATTGTTATTCTACCTTTGAATAACATTGTGTGCTTCTTATAGTTAGTATCGTAGTTTCTTGTAGTCTAGAGTTAGACCCTGTTTTTGTTGGGGCTATTATTGCTGTTATTACTATTATTGATATTGTGTGCCTTATAGTTACATAAAGTGTGTACTGTGGTATTATATTATATAGCCCTACATTTTTTTCTTTGGGGCTATTATTATTGATAAGAGTGCTTTACCATGTCTGAGAAGGCTAAATCTGGTTTCAAGAAATGCCCCAAATGTGGACAAAAGATGTCTATCATAGATGTGCACACAGACTGTGTTTATTGTCTAGGTGAGCTTCACCTTCAAGAAAATTGTGCCATCTGTCACTCTTTTAGTTCTTGCATTCTCCATGAACACAGGAGTAAATTAACGGTGAGAGGTTTATTAAAATCTTCTTTTCAAGAAGCCTTGGATAAGGACAAACCTGCTAAGTCTTCAAAAACTTTGTCTTCCAGCTCATCCTCAGAATCAGAGCCAAAAAAGGGCTCATCGTTATTTAAGTCTAGACGGACTACCACTTTGGCTCCAAAGCCTACGGAACCAGAGGTTGTTGTTGTTAGTAGAAGCCGGTCCCTAGTATTGGAACCAGTATCTCCTACTCTAAAGTCTCCAGTTTTGCAGTCAGAGGCCTCTTCTATAGCTTCCCGGTCCTCAAGACTTTCGGATAAGGATGTGGATCGAGTGGCGCAGAGGCTTTTCCAGTCACAGGTGCTAGCAAAAATTCTGTCAGGTTCGACCCTTAAGGCTTCGGAACCCAACAAGACCCAGCCCATTTCTTCAGTTGCTCCTCCGATTCGAT
Source organism: Protopterus annectens (assembly GCF_019279795.1). Lineage (NCBI taxonomy): Eukaryota > Metazoa > Chordata > Ceratodontiformes > Protopteridae > Protopterus > Protopterus annectens. The sequence goes on along the minus strand of NC_056731.1, from coordinate 261,437,117 downwards.
CCGAAGTTTTGGAGCCGGAGTATTCGGAACCGATGATTATGGAACCACTGGAGCTGAAACCCTTGGGCCTTTCGGTTCCGATTACTCTGATGTCTTCAGTACCTACCTTAGAGTCTAGGAGCTAACACTCACCAGATGGGTCCAGAGAGGATAGTCATACTGATCTTTTGGTGCCAACTCTGCCTCTTGGGGCCTTGGCTCGGGTGAGTTCGGCACCTACCTTGGGCTCAGAGCCCATGGCTTCAGCGCCACAGAGACTGTCTGCTTCAAGGGATCCAGGCATCTCTTTGGATTGGAGGCATGGGGCCTACAATGCTATGAGGAGAGTGTTGTCCCCTTAGGCACCCATGTCATCGGTACCAGCAATCTCCTCCCCTAAAGTTCCTGTGTCTGCATCTGCTTCACTGATCCCTTATAAGCATAGAGACCTGGAGTCTCAGGTCCCCCCCATCGGGTGATCCCCATTTTTCCAGAACTTCTCCAGAAGCTCCCACTGAGGAGGTTCCCAGGAAGAGGATTTGTAAGAGGAAGCATCTGGATTCCTCACAGGAATCCATCATGTCAGATACTGACTTAGATGAGTCAGAAAGGTCCCCATGGTCCCCCTCTGAAGATATCTCTTTTGGTGATATATTAGAAATACTAAAACAGAGGGGTGGCTGGAACCCCCTTAACCCTAATGATGATTCTGTACTCCTGAAGGCTTTCTGGTCTCAACCCTCCACCTCTTAGTTGACTCCACCTTTTGATGAGTTGATGGACCTTCTCTCTTGAAAGGCATGGGAGTCCCCGGATACCATAAAACCAGTCCCTCAGATGCCTAACAAAATTTATAACTTCATCCCAGGACAAGGCTTTCCTTACCAAAGGAGTACCCGTTGATGCTATGGTGGCAGGGGCGGCCACCAAAAAGGAGTTATCGGAGACCTCCACATCTGTTCATCCTCCTAATAGGGATTCTAGGATCATGGACAGATACGGAAAGCACATGTTTAGTTCAGCGGCCTTTACTCTTTTATCCCAGAACTACCTCACACATTTTACTAGACTGTATAGAGATCTCCTTTAGGAGTTGCGAGATACTCTACAGGGTGCGATAGCTGAGGAGATCTCAGATAAGGTGACTTCCCAGCTTGCTACCCTAAATTCCCTTATAAACTCTTCCATGCATCTGATTTCATATGCAGCTGATGGAATGAGTAGGGCAGTGGGTACAGGAATTGCTCTTAGGAGACACTTCTGGATGCGCTTATGTTCCTTTCCGGAAACCTACAAGTCATCCTTTGTGAACACCCCCTTTGATGGTTCATCACTTTTTGCACCGAAAGTGAAGGAAACTCTTATCAGGTGTGAGCAAGATGGAAAGACTTTGTCTGCCATAGGAATCCATTTTTTCACCCCTACCAGACCTTATCATAAAGGTCACAAAAGTGTGAAAATATGGTTCTGCAAAGCCCAAGGAGCTTTCTTTGACACATGTGGTGAAACCCTCTCTAGAGGCAGAGGAGGGGGCAATAATTGAAGATGCTGTCCACGTGGCAGAGTTGGCCCACAAAATCAGGGTGACAGGGAACAGTTCTTTGGAAAGCCCTACCAGCACTCCCAAAAGGAGGCCTGACTGTATGTCTATGGAGGCAGTTGCGGGACGCTTATCTTTGCACACAGACACCTGGCTAAAAATCACAAAAGATTGTTGGGTGCAAAGCATAATTTCCAGAGGATACACCATTCCCTTTGCTACACCTCCGCCCCTGTGAAAAAATCCCAGACGTTCCACCCAATCACAGGGAACAGGCAACCACAGATATTACAAGGTTGCTAGAAAAAAGAGTCAGCCAACCAGTCCCAGAAGATCAGAGAGGATCCGGAACTTACTCAATGTTCTTTTTAGTTCCAAAGAAAACAGGGGACTGGAGACAAATTTTGGATCTCAGCAGATTGAACAAATCTGTTAAAAAAACAAAGTTTTGGATGGTCACGCTACAGTCTATACTTCCTTTTCTAGGAAAAGATGACTGGATGTGCTCAATAGATCTCCAGGATACGTACTACTATATAAAGATGGCCAGACCATCCAGGGTTCACTGTGCTTTCTGCTGGGAGCCAGTCACTTCCAGTTTCAAGCTCTGCCCTTTGGTCTCACTACAGCCCCCAGAGTGTTCACCAAATGCATGGCAGTAGTCACAGCTCACCTGAGATGGTTAGGATTCCAGGTGTTTACATATTTGGACAACTGGCTCCTCACTGCCACCACCAAGCATCAACTCATACAAGCAAGGGAGACAACCTTAGATCTTTGCAGTCGATTGGGGATTACTGTAAACTGGGACAAATCTGCTTTACAGCCATCCAGATGTACCATTTTTATAGGAGCAGATCTTGACACAGTTTCCATGACCATAAAACTTCCAACAAAAAGAGTGGTGAGCCTTTGACAACAAGTTCCGGATTTCATCCCCAAACAGAGAGCCTCAGTTTCAGTAGTGCTCAAATTACTAGGGACCATGGCAGCAGCCATCATTGCCATTCTGTTTGGCCGAATGCACATGCGGATACTGCAATGGCTGGTTTTCACACAATGGTCTTATCAGAAACTTCCAATGTCTCATCACATTATAATAACAAAGTCATGCAAGAGGGATCTTCTTTGGTGGCTGACCTCTCCTCAAGTGACAACAGGATGTCCCTTTGTTCTGCTAGCCCCTGTTACGACTGTGAACATGGATTCCTCTCTGATAGGGTGTGGGGGGGCATTTACAGGGAAGGACAGCCCAAGGCACATGGGAGAATCATGAGGCTCATCTGCATATCAATGTCCTAGAGATGAGAGCGGTACTTCTAACACTGCAGTCCTTTCAAAACTTTCTTCCTCTAGGGACTATTGCAATACAGATGGACAACATGTTAGTGGTTTGGTATATAAACAAGCAGGAAGGAACCAGATCATACCCATTATGTTGAGAGGCCCTGAGAGTATGGCAGTGGGCAATATTCACCCAGTGCTTTCTGATAGCAATGCACATCCCGGGGAGGTCCAATGTGATAGCAGGCAAGCTGAGCAGAGAACTTCTGTTGCCTCACAAGTGGTCCCTGAAAGAAGAAGTATCGGAAAGGATATTCTGCAGATGGGGCCAGCCTTGCTGTGACCTCTTTATAACCCCCACCAACACCAAATGCAGAAACTACTTTGCCCTGATTCCCAACTCGGGAGATACCCCAAGGGATGCACTTGTACACAGTTGGCTCCCGGGACTTCTTTATGCCTTTCCCCCATTTCCTCTGATACCCAAATTCCTACAGAAAGCCAGCACTCTGGGAAGGACCATTATTCTAATAGCCCCTAACCGGCCTCGTCAAATTTGTTTCCCCTTTCTGCAGCCTCATCTACTGGAAGAACCATGGGTTCTGGACCCAGTTTCACATCATCTGATGCATTCATCAGGGGCTCTTCATCCTGCAGTTCATACCCTCAAGTTGACAGCTTGGCTGCTCCAGTTCCACGAATAGCCAGGTTCCGCAATTTATCACCTGCAGCACAGAACGTCCTAATCTCTTCTCATAAATCTTCTTTCAGGAAAATATGCCTTAGCAAGTGGAAAAGATTTTCCATATGGGCATCAAATAATAATGCTGATCCATATATGGCTTCGATTTCTCCCATTTTAGAGTTTCTGACTAAACTGTTTCATGAAAGAGCAATTGCAGCAACCCTTAGGGTTCAATTGGCAGCAATTTTTAATTTTCATATTGGCGATCAACAGACCCCCATCATGTGACACAGACTTTCAAAACCCTTCCTTAAGGGTACTATTCACTTGAGACCACCTATTAGAACCCCAGCTGCTCCATGGAATCTGAATTTTGTGCTCTCATGGATCATTTTACCTCCCTTTGAACCTGCATCATCCTGTGATTTGAAATACCTGTCATGGAAGACCATTTTCCTAGAAGCTATTACTTTCACTCGAAGAATTTCAGAATTACATGCCTTGTCCATCAAAGCCCCATACTTGATTTTTCATAACAACAGAGTAACGTTGAGAACAAATCCTTCATTCCTACCTAAGGTTTGTTCTGAAAAAGATATTAACCAGACTATAGAATTACCTGTGTTTTTTCCCAAATATACAAACAAAATGGGACACATGCTGCACAAACTCGATGTCCATAGGCAACTTTGATTCTATTTAGACAGGACTAAGGACTTCAGAAAATCGGATCAACTTTTTGTCTCCTTTTCAGATTCAAAGAAGGATACTCTGGTGGTAAAAAACACTTTGTCAAAATGGTTGTCAGATTGTATTTCTTTCACAAACAGCTCTGCGCACATGGCACTAAATCATAAAGTTAAGGCTCATTCAGCCAGGGCAGTTTCCACATCTTCAGGCTTTCTAGCAAGACTACCTATAGATACCATTTGTGCAGCAGCCACATGGTCCTCACCTCATACCTTTATCGCTCATTACAAATTGAATAGGACCTCCAGGGTCAGGGCCTCCTTTGGTTCTATGGTTCTGAAGAATATATTTCCATGAGCCACCCAAGAAGATGTTGCTTGGGATACTAACCCAACAGTGAGAATGAAGGCAAGATAGAACAACTTCACATAAAGAAGTTATGCACTCACCACAACGTTCCATGTGAGTTGTTCATCTCGCCTTCATTCTTATGTCCCACCCACCAACGCCCTACCTTTAAAGTCTTGAGGGCTGGGAAGTTCAGACAAATCTTAGTGATGCTTTGTCCTTATCTATGGTATTATGATTTCAATTCCTATGTACTTTAATTATCAGCATGATTGGGCAAACAAGATCTGAGGGAAGCATCATGGGATAGGGAGTAGGCCACGACGTGTTTGAAGACCTCGAGCTTTAGCACCTGGCCGAGTCGGAGCTGAGGATTGGCTCCAAACCCATCAGTGAGAAGGAAGGCGAGATGAACAACGCACATGGAACATTATGGTGAGTACATAACTTCTTTTTTTTATTCTAGTGTTTATAGAAAATCCATCTATTCATAGATTCATAGGTAGGTACTAGGCTATCTGCCCTAGGGCATTTATAAGCCTAGCCAGAGTGTATTTGGCTTCCACCTCCCTATTAGATTAGCCTACTGTACCTCTGTAAAGTAGGTCACAGAAGGTAACCTTTTAAGATTAGTTTACTGTGCCTCTGTCTAGCAGGGACACAGGAGAGATCCCAGGGGTGAATTTGCGATTTCCCATCCACGCGTCCAAATTTCGCTTGAAGAGGGTCAGCGATGGACTATGTCTAACATGAATTGGGATTCTATTCCAGAGTGAGGGGAGCCTCTGGGAAGTGAATCTGGTCCTCCATTATGTCCTATTTATTTTTGTGCTGAGGTTTAGGTCCCTGGAGCGTGTAGCTCTAAGGGACTTGGATTTTTTGAGGTGGAGCATGTCCATTAATTCTGGGTTTGACATGACTTTGTACGTCAGGCATAGATCGCCTCTGAGTAGGCGGTAAGCAACTGAGTAGAGCTGGAGTTTTTTTAGTCGAGCTGCATAGGACATCTGTTTGTAGCCCATGATCCTCTTGGTGAGGTACTTTTGGGGTCTCTCCAGTTGCTGCAGGTGTCGAGTAAGGTGCATCCCAAAAGGGGCATTGTATTCAATTATGGGCCTGATGGGTGACGAGTAGAGGGGCACAATGACCTCTCTTGATCTAGATGTGAACCCTTTCATGATAAAGTGGGCTATATAGAAGGTCTTTCTAACCACTTTGGCAATGTGATTATCAAAGGAGAGATTACTATCTACGTTGGTCCCCAAATCTCTAATTACTTCTTCCGTACTTAATGGATTACCAGCTATGTGGTAATTTATGGGCACCTTGTTTTTCCCAAAGGGGATGACTATGCACTTTTTAGCATTTAGCTTGAGGCCGTGGCTCTGGCACCAAGCATCCATCTCTGTGAGACCCTTTTGGAGGATGCTTGTGTCAGCTGGAGATTCGATTATGGCCCCCAGTTTGCAGTCATCTGCGAACTTTGTCAGCCATAATCCCCCCATGTTAGCCTGAACCTCAGAGAAGTATATATCGAACAAGAGAGGTCCCAGAACTGAGCCCTGTGGGACGCCACTTATAACTGGTTTGGATTCAGACATGGCACCTGCGATTCTGACCATGTGGGTTCTATCTCTGAGCCAGTTTGCAACCCATCTTGTGATATAGGGGTTGATATTTAAGCTGGTAAGCTTATTTATGATGCCCGAGTGGGGTATTGTGTCGAAGGCTTTTGCGAGGTCCAGGTAGGCTGTGTGGACTACCTTGCCTCATCTATGGCTTTGGTAACTGTTTCAAAGAAATCAACTAGGTTTAAGAGGCAAGATCTGCCCTTAACAAAGCCAAATTGGGTAGGGTCCAGTGTCTGGAGGCTCCCAATGTCTTTGTTTATGAGTTCCATGATAATACGCTCCATAGCTTTACAGACAAGACTAGTCAGGCTTAGTTTCCAGGGTCTGTTGTGGCACCACCTTTGTGGAGTGAGACCACTGTAGCTGTACACCATTTTTTGGGTACATATCCTGTATTAAGGCTAAGTTTAAACAGTGACTTAATGTGAGGGTTCAGTTCTTCTTGGAGCTTTCAAACAGTATATTACTTTATATAAGTTGTCCTCCTCCTTGGCAGAAAAGGAATGTTTTAAAAGGTCAAATGATCAGAATTTGTAGGTTGACATATGATGATGCATGTTTTCTTACTGACACAGACAATGGGGCATGTCTGCTTATTGACAGGGTTTACCCGCTGAGTCTTGTGGAAGCATGTAGGGTGAAGTAGCAGAAGGGAGGTCAACAAAATTTAGACCAAATTTGAATGAAGGGGACATTATCGACAAGTTGGATGTCAACACCAATATGAAACCTGATAAGTATTGCAGAGCTGTAGTTTGTGACTTTGATAGATGTTCCACTGAGACTTGGACTATTTTGGAGAGAAACTGGTCAGCAACTATTACATCCCAGGAATTTCCAAATTATTTTTGGGGAAAAATGCTAAGGGTTTATGGGAGTAAGAACAGCTTGAAAAAGTACTTTGACAATTCATAGAAGGATTTTAAAGTGAACTTAAATGTTGTTATGTTCAAATGTGGCTGTTGTTGACAGTGTAGATTTATATGGGGGGGACTAATTTAATGTTAGAACTTGTCCCCAAAGCCCTTGTTCCAAGGGGAAGCTATTATCGTAATACCAGAGGGATAGTCTACCTGGCACAATTCTCAGCTTGTCCTGAAAACTAACAGTGCCCTAAAAAGGAAAATTTATCAACATGTGTATGCCACATTAAAAAATATGATGTAAATAATGCACTTTATAAACAATCTATAGAATGCAGTACTTTTAAAAAAATTCCTTTTTTATTCTTGAGAAAGTTGGAATATCTGAGGCAGGAGGTAATTGGGCCACTCTACTGGAGGCATATGAATTGTACCGGCAGCTATTTTTGGATGCAAATGTGAATGATCAAACTAATAACTCTGAAACAAGTAGCAAGCCAAGAGAGGTATAAGAACTATAAGGAAACCATAAAATATAAAGAAGTTTATTAATCATACAATGATAAGCACTTTCATCCCTTAGAATGAGACTTCATCAGATAATTAAAACCACTTGCATCCTATATTTAAACCCCCTCCATTGAGGCATATGACCTAGCTTACCATTCCATTAAAGGCACAGGAACTTAAAAAATACAAAACAAATCATTCACTAGTTCCCGATTTAAAAACCTAACCTTCCATCATAAAAATCACCTTCAAATATCACAGTAATGCCAGTAATACCATTAATTTCCTTTCAAGTTTGACCAACTCTCACGGGACATTGAGATAACTTTCTCAACTGGGGGTGATTCCAACAACTGTAAATTCCCTTTCTGCAATTAACGGGCATCAAACTGTTCACTTGCCTGTTGCTGATCATCTGGTACCAAATGAGCTTCCTATTCTGAACAAATGGTTAAATAAGAATCTTGGTTTTAATACTGAAAATACTGGGGTTCATATGCAAGAAAGGTCCCTTCATGACAAGCTTAATGAATTTGATTACAAGTTAATGAAAATCAAAAAATTGCAAATTTAAATTTCTTATTTTATTGAATGTATACAGAAGAAACAGATTCCTAAAGGGTTATGCATATGACGTTACCCCACTGGCCTAATTCCAGGCTCCCCTTTACACTTTGAACTGTGGCAGTTATTTGATAAACAGGACTGCAAATTTCTGGAATTGTTGATAAAATACCATGTGAAACAAATTGATAGTTTAACAAGTGAACTCACTAATTTGGACAATATGATCAAACAGGACACCTTGTTTATGAGATACAAGTTCAAATATCACAGAATTTTCACCAGTATACATCAGTCCTTACAGAATTTGTGGGCTAAGAAATTTAAAAAAAATGGAAAGGGATAGAGCTGATTAGGCAAGGGGTATGGCCTATCCTAGTCCACCTCCATCACAGAATGAGGATCAAAATGTGGACACTCGGGGAATAATTTACAGACTGGTGAAAATGACTAAGAATGGTTGGTTGAAAGGCAGAGTGAATCACCAATAGGCTGGTCAGATGATATCTCACTCCCAGTAATGATGAACCTCAGCACTTAAGAAAATCTGATAGGTTAAGGGAGAAAAATAGGAATAATCAAGGTAGTGGCTACAATAACCAGTCTCGGCCACAAGGTTTTTACATGCCTTCCGGGAGGAAACAGAGGGGCCAATGGAATTACAACAACTAGTTCAAACAATCTATTATGCAACAATGGCAACTGGAGGAGGCACTGACTTTGCTGACTACTGAACTAATCCAGATGGACTTGAACATGAATATGCATAGGACTGTTGAGGTTGTTACGAACCATAATAAAGATTTCAAGATTTATAATTTTTTTAATAGTTTGATTGATATCGGCATTGCAGGAACATTAAGTAAGGGGCTGACATTTGTCCCTAGTAGGAGAATGAATTTACCTGAGACACCTTTTGACTTAAAACTCTTTTTGAGGAAATTGAATTTTCAAATGCTTTTGAACAGGGTGGGAATGATGTTAAAGACATGAGAGTGATGAGCACATTTAACCCACTCCTGAACCCGTGACACGGTATGTGAATTGGATTTTAGAAATTTGGTTGCTAAGACTAATTTTGTTAAAGATAATTTGAATAATAATGATCATTTAAATTTGGAATATATTAAGCAACAAAAAATAAGAATTATGAAGCCAGATAAAGGCGGTGGGTTAGTAATAATGGACGTGCATGGTTATAATAATAGGTTGCTGAAAATTTTAGAGACTGATGCATATGAATTTGTAACTAAAAACCGGGTCAGTTGTACATATAGAAGGATACATATGCAGCTACAGGGTATGTTTATTAAAAGGAGGATTGATATTGATTTGTATAATTATTTGAATATGACTGCCCCTTTGACTCCAGTGATTTTTGGTACCCCAAAATATATAATAATTTAAACGATGCATCCATAAAGCCCAAAGTTGGTGGGAGACAATAAATTACATACACTTGTGCAAAATATTTAGACCTTAAACTGAAAGAGGCGCTTAAGGGTGAGGAGCAAATATGTAAGGATTCCTGGACATTTTGGAGTCCTATTAATAATTTGGAATTTAAAGAAGGGGAAATATTTTTGACCGTTGCTGTTAAAGACTTATATACGGTCATTCCCCAGGATTTAAGAATTCAGTGGGTGACATGTTTTATTATTGAAAAGATTCAAACAAGATGATATAAATCTTTACAATGAACTTTTGGAACTAGTGCTTGGTAATAACTATTTACTTTTTGAGGGCCAGTTTTACTTGCAGAAAATGGGAGCTGCCATGGGCTCTCCGGTGGGAGCTACCTTTGCCAATATTGTAATGACCCAATGGGAGAAGAAGTTTATTTTTGGTAACAGCTCTGTACATGCGAAAATATCTTTTCATACATGTTACTTGGATGACTTGTTTATTTTATGGAGAGGCAACAGGGAGAATATAAATGAATTTATGTATTATATAAACAGTTCAATGAACTTCCAATCATTTACTTGTGAAATCAAAACAGATGAGGTAGCATATTTGGATGTGTGGTTGATGAAAGATAAAGATATAGAGACATGTCTAACATTTACAAGAAAAAGACTTAATTTCATTCATTTTTTGAGTGCAAATCCTTTTACCCAGAAATAAATCCATTGTGAAGGGCCAGCTTGTTAGAGCGGCAAGGATGGTTTCCCAGGTGGAACAAGTTATTGATGAGTGTAACACACTTGTTGAAATGTTTTTGAAGAGAGGGTATCCAGTTAGTTTATTACAAGAACTGGTCCTGGTAGTAACAGAAAAAAGAACAAGGGGTTATTTTAAATCCATTCTTAATAGGGTACCTTCACTGGGGGTGGAAGATCTAACTGCGAAACAAAATAGTATTGTAAGTGACTTTTCTATGAATTCTATTACCACTTTCAGTGTTGATGCTAGGATGGTTTGATGGATTTTGTATAAAAATAGAGTCTTAGTTGATGAAGACCAGTTTGTTAGAAATAAAATGAGGTTAGAGCTAAAAATACTATTTCGGAGAGGAAGGAATTTTAAGGACGTATTGGAAAATATGGTTATTAAGAATACAATCCCTCTCATGAGTAAATGTGGCTTTTATTCAATTTGTAAGTTGGTTAAAGTGGGGGTAACTTTTAATATCGGGGGAAGATATACTGATTTCAACAGAGATATAATTGTGAGTCATGTAGTATAGTTTATCTGGCCTTTTGTCAATACTGCATGTTTTATGTGGACAAAACTGATCGGCACTTTAGAGACTGTATTTATGAACACCAGTACAGTATTAAGAAAAATAAGATGAATAATGCCTTAGCAAAACATGTAGCGGAAAATGAGAGACATTTTTTTAAATATATGACCATTGACAGTATTGAATAAGTATCAAGGGGTAGTCCAAAGTAACATTGCTTTTGGAATGAAGAAAACTAGTATGGCAGCTATTTTGAATGCAAATACTTGGCCTGGTTTCAATGAGTATTCTGTTAATTGTGTTTTAAGGTTGAATGCACTTTCTAGGTTCATATGCTTTTTTATAAAAATATGTTTTTATTTAAATATTTGTTTGTATATATGTTTTATGTGTTATTTAAGGTGATTTTATGATGGAAGGATAGGTTTTTAAGTCAGAAACTAGTGAATGATTTGTTTTGTATTTTTTAAGTTCCTGTACCTTTAATGGAAGGGTAAGATAAAGTAAGTCATATGACTCAGTGGAGGGCTTTTTAAATATAGGATGCAATTGGCTTTAATTATCTGATGAAGTCTCATTCTAAGGGACGAAAGCGCTTATCATTGTATGTTTAATAAACTTCTTTATATTTTAATGTTTCCTTGTAGTTCTTGTACCTTTCTTGGCTTGCTAGTCATTTTAGAGTTGTTAGCTATTTTTGGATGCTACAAATATCCTTGGTCTCAGTGATAAAACATTAATTTCTAATTTGCTGATGTTTAAAATGGCAAAGTGTAGTTTTATTATTTAATTTTCTGTTGTGTTGTTTAATAGAAGGTACTAAGGAATTTAATATATTAATTGTTTATAATTGATTCTGCCAGTAGATGGCGGTATTGTAAAATTATTTGAAGTTTTGCTGCTAGAAGGGAGTTGTCTGAAGAAGGTCATGTTAATCTATTCCAAACTAAAGCATTTACACATCTTATTAAATTGTGACCTGTGCCTTGTCTCGAGAGCTTCCTTTTTTAGTGGGTTATTTTGTTTGTGAAGTTTTGGGTTTTGGTTTTAGATCTAGAATAAGGGAAATATCAATGCTTAAATTGATTATGTCTTGGGGTGGTGCATGTAGGTGATGGATTATAAACTGAGTATGTTACTCTTTACTATTCACTCTCCCTTGTACTATTTATGAAACTGGAAAGTAAACTTACGATAACGTTAACCACTTAACTTAAAAAAAAAAAAATCAGAGGTTGACTTTATAACTAAGTTTAGATAATGTACAGGTATCTCCCAGTAAATAACAAGTCCACCACTTCATGTCAGCAAAATTAAGCAAAAGGATGCCATTATGTTTACAATCACTAAATTTGGCTTTGCTCTTCAGTGAGCATAAAATAAAAATTAAAAAAGAAAACAAAAATTCAAGTAGCAAAAGCAAATGCAGTAGCAGTTTTAAGGACTTGTCATTTTACCGTCCCCTCACTAAACATGGTTTCAAAAGTCACGAGCATGCAAAAACAAATAAAGAAAAAAAGAAAACATATGTGTGTGTGTAGGTGGGGTGGGGCTGAGTGAGAGAGGGACAGCAAGAAAGAGAGAGAGAGAGACAAAGCACATAGCTTTAGATTTCTTTGGTCGAGAATAGGTTCAGAGGTGATTACTTGGCTAATGACCCCAGATGGCTTTTTTAAGCCTAGCCTTGTTTCCCAAATGTATTTTACAAGATCTGATGACCTAAGCTTAGGCAGATTTAGAGGGGCTACTACAGCTCCTATAGCTCCCCCATCAGTGCATATGTTGAGAAGTAATCAGCCAAGACAACAAATGATAAAATAGTCTAGAATCAGAGCTTTCCATATTATGGTCTCATCCATAAATTACGTCTGCAGGCAAGCTCTTTTAACATTGTTGATCTTTTTCATTGTAAAAACACTTCATCTGGAGATGTGAAATGTTGCCATTAGGGCAATTAGCTGGTAATCAGTTGAAGATGTAATGCTTTGCATCTCAGCAGAAGAAATTCTATAAAGTAGTCTGTGCCTCCCATTTGTAACAGTAAAACATGACAATCTCCCAAATTTTAGTTTCAGCTAGTAAAACATATAATAATTTGTTCTGACTCCCAGATAATACTATGTATATACAAATAACTTGACCCAAGGGAAAATAGAAGTTGCACATTAAATAAATATTATGTTGATGCTGTTACTTTTGTGTCCATATTATGATGTAGTATTTATTGGTATATACGTATCTACTTAAAACTTCAGCAAATACATAAATTATGTAATATCAATGAAATTATATTTTATTGGTATGTAGTTTTACTCCTTGTTTGTTGTACACAGTCTTTTTTTTAAATATGAAAACATCTCTGGAGGAAATAAACACATATTTATATATAAAATGGTGACTCATTTCTGTCTCTTCCAATTTAAAGCTGCAGTAAACAAACTGATCTTATTAAAAAAATGATCAAACTATAAAATGCCCCCAGCCTGCATGAACTCCAGCTTCAGAACTTTGACACACGATATAAAGCATCATGTTTATATTCACCGTGCTCAGCATAGTGGCAGCACTGGATTCTGCATTTGGTTTGCAATAAACTGTTCATTGTGGACAAAGCCACTGATCTATGCTTACCAAAATAATTTTCATTAGCTGAAATTACATGTGTACATGTGTTATGCTGGTGATTGTTACTCTGGTTTCCAGTCAGCACAGTTATCTTTGTAATTTTTTGTGGTTTATACAAACAGATCAACTTGTAAAAGATTAAAAGCAGTTAAGAATACTGTTAAGAAAACTTACAGGAAAAATTCAAGTTTTGTTGAAAATGTGGTGTAAAATGTCAAATTTTATTCATTCATTTGATTTATACTTAGTATCTATTTTAGAATTCTACATGACTTTGTTGGAAAAACAGAAACACTGTGGTTTTGAGTATGAATTCACAAAAACTACAACTTTGTCTGAATAAATAGCTCAAATTTTGTAGCTGGTCGTCCAACAGACAGCAGAGTAAGATTATATTAAAGTCTTAGTCACTAGGAGAAATCAGCATATTGCAAAACATGATTTGTGTGAAATTTCTTCCCTACACCTTGCTCACTACAAATTAGACATGATTCAACTCACTGATATTGAATCGCCCAGTGGCTTTTTTCCACAGGAAATTACTGCTAGTGTATTTTCACATGATACACTGGTAACAATTTACTTGTTTTCACAGAGTTCTTTTCTCTGTATTGGTGCATCTGTGGAGTTAGTATATATAAGTACAGTGTGTTGAGGGGGGGGTGTTGTCCTTCTCAAAGACACTGAAAAAGTATGACAACCAGGCGGTTGGCATAATGGTTAAGGTCTTAACCTTATAGGCACAGGGTGTAGGGTTTGATTCTCAAATGGGGTAATTGGCTGGTCTTAAAATGGCCCACAAGGGCAGTTAGTCTAGTACTAACCTCTGAAAATGCTGGCATTTAAGATTTTCTTCAGGTTAAATTCCTAGCCAGTTGTACTTGGTACATTTGTTCCTCACTAAGTTTTAACTTGGCGAGTCATAGTGGAGGCATATAACCCCCCCCCCCCCCCCGATAATGGTTAGACCAGCAGGGTTGAAACTGGGAGGCACAGACTACTTTATAGTAGCAGCAAAAACAAATTATACTTATGTTAAATTATTATGCCCAGGGATATATGCAGATACATTTCTTTACTCTGTAAGTACATTTTTCTTCTGAGGATATCTCAGGAACTTTGACTTAATGAGTCCAAAATACCTACAAGTATTTAGCCTTGTGCCGCAACATAGACTTGTTGCATAACATGCTCAGAAATAGGTTTGCTCAGCTGTGCTGACTGCCCCTTCACCCTAGCTATATCTCTATCTTGTAGATGTGAGATGTACTGGGGCACCAATATGAGTCTGTAAATGTAAATTAGAATTTTCCATCAGTCTTTGATGATCAGTACTGTATTGTAATCATATGGTTACCAGAAAATTAGGACGATGAAGTAACTAAAAAAAATGACTATTTTTCAGTACGACACTGAGGGCAAAGGTACCAGACAAGTGAGTTGGTGTAAGACGTAATGTGCAAGAAGCAGCAGATGACCGGATAATCAGTTTTGGAGCATGTGAGCAGTACAAAAAGTATATCTTACATTTATATAAATAAATTCAGTAATTATGAACTGCCAATACTGAATGGGTGGTGGAAGCAGAGTAGGAGAGAAAAACCCCAATGTTCTTTATATTGATTACTGCTACAGTAGCCTAAGCTATAAGCATTATATACTGCATAAGATATAACAGTTGGCCAACTTCCAAGGCTTCAGGGCACCTTCCACATGGCTCAAACAATTAGTCAGCTCTAGCTGAGCTGACTAAAAGACAGGTTTGGGTGCCAGGCCCTATCAGAGCTTTCCTGCCTTTGAAGAGAGTGCTCCCCTGTGGGCTTTTGAGGTTTGATGGTCAGCTTGTGTTGTCCCTTTGCTGGGCAGATAAATTCCCTTTGGAGAAAAGCCTTCCACATTAAAATTTGTTGTTTTATTGTCCTTTACTGATTAGGAAAGTTAGTTTTAAGCTAAGAGTTTGTGCTTTAATGGACTGTATCAAGACTAAACTGTACCTTTAAATTTAAAGCAACTTTTAATAATATTAAATTTTTACCAGATTTTGTTGCTTGTTTTTCCTAGAAAAGAGCCACCGTTTTTAGCTTGACTATGCAACAAACTAATGGCCCCATAGTTGGTCCTTCTTCCAGCTACAAAAAAAGAAAAAGTTAACCAACCAAATGCCTGGCATATGGGACATTGTCCGTCCCCACTCTGATGGACCTCCTGCATATCCACAAAACAAACAGTAGCAGAATTATTCATTCTAAAGGCTTAAACCTTGCTTGTTATATAAATAGGATCTGCTGGACAGACAGGTATTTATTCCAGAGACTACCCCATCTCTGGAACAGGCTCCCCATCTATGTGAAGCAGAGATTGCCCCTAGCCCAACTCGTGTAAAATAAAAAATAAACCAACAAGTCCGATACCGATCAAAATAATATCTACAATAAACGTAAAGAAAACAAAGCAGCAAAGCGACTTTGTGATCCCAAAGAAAACCATTTTATGAAGGTTAAGTGCTTTCATCTTTATTACACAACAGACATATTCAGAACCTTTAAATCATTGGATAAAAAACTATATATAAACCTAAATAGACACACACCCACAAAAAACAACCAATCATAATCTAAATTTGTTAAAAAAAAGGTTCTGAAGATGTCTGTTGTGTAATCAAGATGAAAGCACTTAACTTTCATAAAACGTTTTTCTTTGGGTCCACAAAGTTGCTTTGCTAGGCAATTCAAGTGTAACTTAGACAACTGGATGGGGAAAATTAAATTCATCACTGGCTTGGCACCTATGTCTCTAATGGACTCAGGCAACCAGTAAATGTTTCACCTCCCAGGTCTCTACTCGTAAATGTTTCATCTCCTGAGCCCCTGCTTACACTTAAGGGTACCAAAACTTGTCAGAGATTCAGGATGCATGGCCAGCCATAAAAGAATTCCTTGTGGTTATTAGCCTAGTAAACACCTATAAACCCATAAACAGCCTTTCCCATCATAGTAGGCTAGCAATTTGCCACAGGCACAGGTATGTGACTCTCCTGTGGCCATAGCGTATTCCTCAGAACACTCATCTTTTATCCCAGACATGGACTAGGGGTTAGCCAGGTCCTCTGCAGCTGTTAGGGTCTACTCAGTGGGCAAGGGAGAGCAGCTCTTATTTGTCCTTGGAGGAGGAACAAGGAAGACTTCCCTGTTCAGTCAGAATGTTGTGCCCATACCTGGGGAAGCTGCTGCTGGCATTAATAACATGGTTGGCCATATTTTCCCATCAAAAATAAATAAATAAAACATAAAACTAAACGTATCTATTCCTCCCCAAATATTCTGAGAGAGGAGCTGTTTACTGGGTCTGGCTCGGGGTTTAATTCAGGCTATTGATCCTTCTTTTAAGATGGTTTCTGGTAAAAGAAAGATGGATGCCTCTTTTCCTGAAGAGATTCAAGATTCTGAATATGGACAGAAAGATGAAGTCACAAATACTGGGTTTTCTTCTCCGTTTTCTGATATAGACTCAAAGGGGAGCTCAGTTTCTCTATGTGGGGGATTATCTTTGTCTCAGACTACTTCCAGAACATTGAGGTTTCTCAGTCCTTCAGAAAATACTGCAGAAGGAATTTCCAAAACCTTCACACATTCCTCCAGATCCATCAGCTTTGTACAATGTATTTGTCACTTTCTGCAATTTTCTGACAGTCAGCCTGCTGCTTCTAAAAAGGCAGATAGAATGATTAAAGTCCCCCAGTCTTTTAAGTTATTACACCCTCTCCCCAAACCTGACACAGCAGCTATAAATGTAGTTAATCCTATTGCTGCTAAACATTTTGTTAATGCCAATCCTACTGTTTTTGACAAGGATGGGAAAAATTAATAAGCATGGAGAAAAAGTGCGTGATTCTGCAATTGTTTCAGATTTTTGAATTGTCAGGTTCGTATGTTAAAGTTTATTCTGATTAATTGTGAAAATGTGAGGAATGTTTTGTCTATAGTTTCAACTTGTGAGGAAAATATGTTTTGAATCATTTAGTTTATTCCATTTTACAAGTCACAGCTTATTGTCTGCTGTGTTTGTTTGACTCAGTGGATATTTCATTCAGGGCTTTAGCTACTGGCACTGTTTTGAGGAACTTTGCCTGGCTGTCATCTCAGAACCTCCCAGATGATATGAAAAATGAGATATAAATTCTCCTTTGGATAGAGATTTTTTTTTTGGTTCCTCTGCTGCAGAGGTTATCAGAAAGTATGATAAAAGGGATACATGGAATATGTAAGATTTTTTTAACTCTCCTTTTCCAAATTTTCTAAGAGATTCTCTAACCATTCATCCAGTTTTGGCAAGAAACAAAATAAATGGTCTCACCAAAATGTGGGTAAACAGATGCTTCAGAAGAAATAGCACTGGGGTTCCAAAAATAATTTAGGAATCCCTTAAAACCAAGGACAGTCCAACAAGTCAGAATGATTATTTAAGGGACCTTGTTCTGCTCTCCTACTTTGGCAGCCCTTTTTCCCTAACAGAAAGCTTGAATCTTCACTTTTCTCTTTGGCAACAGGTACTTTCAGACAAATGGGTTCTGAACATCATTCATCAAGGTTACAGATGGCACTTGTAAAAAATTCCTCATCCACCAGACCAAACTCCTTTACTTTCCTCTATCCTTCAACACATCCTGCCCTAGGGTATGATATTGCCAGTTCCTCTTTCCCAGGTTGGGAAGGGTTTTTATTCAAAGATGTTTTTAGTGCCAAAGAAAGAAAATGCTTTAAGACCTAGATCTTTCTTTCCTAAACCTGTTTGTGATAGTGCCCATGTTCAAAATGCTATCACTTCACAATCTGTTACCTCTTTTTCCTCATTAAAGTTTTCTGGCAACATTAGATTTAATAGATGTTAATCATCACATACCAAGTCATCCCGACTTCATCCGTTTCTTAACTCATTAACACCTACGTGGTGTTTGATGTCACACTTTTATAAGCCTAACACATCTTGCATTCCAGAGCATTTTCTGAGTAATAAACTTAAAATGATTAAGATGAACAAATTTAAGTATTTTGTGAACAAATGTTATTAAAACAGTAGAAATAGCAATGTTATCAATAATAAATGTTCTTTACAGTGGTACTAGTCAGTGCATTTATAGTTTTTTCCATAAATGTTATAACATATTATAATGCACACAAACCTCAAATTATATTTTTTGCTACACTTTCACAAACAAATTAGCATATCTTGGAAAGTGTTCAACCTAGATGTCTTGTTAGGACATTTTTGTTAACCAGACATAATCTTTCACATGAGGACAAGACATTTCATGTATGAGTGCATGCTTATTGAAATATTTACAAAAATATGAAAACATATGTTTAATTTTATGATTAGCAATATAAATAGCACTGAATATCTTTCAAGGTGTGTAACTTATAGTGCAACTATCAAAGCTAGTTTTTTCAACATCTAAGTACATCTGAAATATTGTTTATTTTCATAATTGCTAACAAATAACTAGTATATTATGATATAAATGGACATTGATAATGAATTTTCCTGTCTCCCACCATTGCGTATCATACCATATCTGTGAATAACATATAGGGCTCACCATTATGAAAATATGAACATAAATATGAAAATATGAATAGTAAGTGACAACCGGTGATTAATTTCTCTACTGCTGGACATCATAGACTAACAGCATTACTGTAATTTTATTAATAAAGCCATGCCCTTTTTAAAACTGCATACTATTAGCTGGTAAATCACTTGGTTAAAGAAGCCAGCCTAAAGAAAGGTCTGGATGCCATATGGAGCTATGGGTGTGAAGTGGAAGTATATATAAAGGCACTATAGATGTGAATGCATTAAGGTTTTGTGTGTCTGGATCATATTATCAGTTCTCTGCCTTACCAATTGGACTATCCACTGCACCAAGAGTTTCACAAAGTGTCAAATTCCAGCTATAGCATACTGCAGGCTGCAACACAGCCACATTTTTTCCATATTTAGATGACTTGCTTATTTTTGTATTGTCTTTTTCATAGTGTCAGGAATCTCTCAAATGAGTAAAACATCTCTTACACAAGCTGGGTTTCAAGGAAACATTCAGAAGTATTTTTTTGACTTCTTCACACAGGATTGTACTCCTGGGGTGTCAGCTAGACACCTCAATTCAAAGAGTTTTTCTTCCACAGGGAAATCTATTTCTAAGGTTTTCCACTAATTCTTCAGTCACTGCAAGGAAGTACCTCAGGACTTTTGGGTCTGATGGAATCTTTGATTCTCATGATACCCCTAGCAACACTCCGCATGTGAAAGATACAATGAAGTCTCTGATGTCTCTTTGGTTGCAGCACCAGCATCCTTTGTCTTTTTAAATCCCAGTGCTCAGGTTTGTCAGAAAAGAAATTACTTGGTGGGGAAAACAGATATCTTTCAATGCAGGTCTCCTCTTCTCCCTCTCCGCTCCAAAGTAGTCAGTCAACACAGATGCTTTGGGCTTTGCTTAGGGAGCAGTTTCAGGAGGGATAAAAGTGCAAGATATATGGGATATCAAGAACAGACACAAGCACATAAATCTAAGAGAGATGCTTGTCTTGATCAAGGCACTCTACTCTCTGAATCATCTTTGGTCATGTGGTACATTGACAAGCATGGAGGAACTAGGGCATGTTCCCTTTGCAGACTAGTCATGTTACCTTGGGTTATAGCTTCACAGCACAATCTCACTCTGCAGGCATCCAACATACCATCAGAGAAAAACTGTGTGGCAGGCAAGCTGAGGAGGACAAGGGAGACCCTCAAAAATAATAACTAGATCAGGGGTCTTCCAAGACTTGCTCCATCTGTGGGAGTTTCTCATGTAGGCCTATTTGCCTACTCACTGAGCAATCATCTGGCAAGATTCTGCTCAAGGAGTCCATGCAAATAGGCTTGGAAGACATGCCTTTTCCTTTCTTTTGACAGGAAATTTCCTGTATGCTTTTTCATCCTTTTCACTTATAACCAGCTTACTTCTGAAGATTCAGAAGGAATCCCCCAGAATCACTGTGGTGACTCCTTTGGTCCAGGCAACAGTGGTTCTCCCTTTATTGAGAAGTGATCAGGGGTAATTACCACAAGATTACACACAGAATGGATCTACTCATACAAAATCAGGTGTTTGATACACCCCTACCCCAATCAACGTCAACTGTCTGCCTGAATGATAGGGTCTTAATTCACTTTAGGCACCTGTTTACTGAGGATGTACAGTAAGTACTAATGGAGGCAAGAAAGCCTCCTGCTAGAAACTTATACATTAGGAAATGGAAAAGGTTTTCTATTCAGGTCTAGTGTTACTCTGGTTTTACAATATTTGTGTGAGTTACTATCCTATGATGTTAAGTTGTCCCATCTCACCTTAGTTCTTGCTGTTTGGGTTCGGAGCCGATCCTTGGCTCCAACTCGGCCTACATCTATAGCTCGAGAGCTGTTTACTGGCTTGAAGCTAACCCTTATCCCAGAATGCCTAGCGTCAGCTACCCAGATCTCGTTTGCCACTTCAGCTGCGAGGTTGCTTCGTTAATGGCTCAGGCTTAGCATAGTTTTTTCTATTATTATTGTTGTTTATTCTTCAGAATTTAACAAGTTTTTGTCTATATAGTACTCTGTATCCCCTTATCACCTTTGCTTGCGTGTTGTGCTTTGTTGACTGTCACTCCATACTCGCAGGCCTTTCTGTTTCCCCTGAACTCATTTAAATTAGAGAGTTCTCCCTCCCCCACCCTTAGAACAGCCGTTTAAGTTAGATGCTCTCCTTTTTTTTTTCTTTATTTGTAAAAAAAAAAAGACTAATTGCTTCTTTAGTTTAGTTGTTGAAAGATGTCTAAAAAGGCCATAGTTTCCGGCTTCAAAAAGTGTGACTCATGCTGTCAGAAAATGTCTCTGACAGATGGGCACACTAGCTGTGTTTATTGTTTAGGGGCTGTGCACCTGCAGGACTCCTGCTCTATCTGTCATGCATTTAGTCCAAGGGTCCTGCAGGAGCGCAAAAACAAATGAATCCTTTGAGGATTATTGAAACCACAGGATTCCCTGGATAAAGGTTCTCAGCCAGTGAAATCTTCTAAGTCTGTCAAACGGTCAACTCCATCTACAGAACCGACTCTTGGAGCTTGAACAACCAAGTTTGTCAGTGCCAACTAGCATTGACAAGACAACTCCTCCCTAGGCTCCAACTGCTACCTCGGAGCCATCTCAGAGCCACAAGCAAGCAAGGTCTCCTTCATTGGATCTGATCTGCTTGGTGCCACGGTCACCCTTACTAGGAAGTGAATGCAGTCATCGCTCTTCATCCCACTCCTCTCAATCCTCTAGGTTATCTGATCAGGACATGGAGAGAGTAGTCAGCAGGTTGCTTAAGTTACAGGCCCTTGCGAAATTAATTTCCAGCCCACCTCAGCAGGTTGCGGCTCCATCCACCTCTATCTCCATTCCTCCTCCAACTACACTTAGTTCGGAGCCAGAGACCATGGATGCGCTAATAGTAGAACCGACAGCGCTGATCACCTCCTCTTCGGTTCTGACGTTGGCTCCAATCACCTCAATTTTTCTGTCCATCAAGGAATCTGGGCGCCGAAGATCTCTCATTGGCTCTGAGGGGGGAAAGTGGCATCAGACCCTTGTCCGACCCCACTCTCCCTCTCAGAGCTTCAGCGCAGATGAGCTCAGCTCCCACATCGGTCTCGGAGCTGTTACCCTTGATGCAGAGAAGGACTCCCATCTCTTCGAAGCCGGAGTTTTCTTTGCCTTCAGGTCAGGATGCCTTTGAAGTCATGCGGAGTTTGCTGTCCCCTGAAACAGCCCTACTATAAGCCCTATTGGCTCCATTCCTCATGGTGCCTGTGCCAACCTCTGCTCCTCCTCCGGCCCAGAAGGGTAGAGAACCTATGCCCCAGGACACCCCATTGGGTGATCCCTCTTCTTCTGAGGCCTCCCCTAATCACTCAAAGGAGCCTCTCCAGAAGAAGAAGTGCAAGAGGAAGCACCTAGACTCCCCTGAGTCTGTCACCTCAGATACAGACCTGGATGAATCAGAAAGGTCCCCAGGTCCCCCTCAGAAGATGTTTCCTTTTTGGACATCCTTGAAATGCTTAGGCAGAGGAGTGGCTGGTCTTCCCTAGCCCCTACCAAGGATGAGTCTTTATACCTGGAGGCATTCAGTTCGCAACCCTCCACCTCCTGGGTGTCTCCACCTTTTGATCCACTCATGTCTGTAGTGGCTTGAAAGGCTTGGTCAGCTCTGGATTCTGTGTAACCTACTCCACGGAGACCAAATAAATTCATAACAGCTCCCTAGGGCAAACAATTTCTCACTAAAGGTGTGCCAGTTGATGCCATGGTGGTAGCAGCAGCCACAAAGAAAGAGTTAGCAGAAACTTTTTCATCTGTCCATCCACCATATAAAGAGTCTAGGATGATGGACAGATATGGGAAGTGAATGTTTTCCTCAGTGACCTTCTCCATGAGGTCCCTGAATTATCTCTCTCATTTTACACAACTTCAAAGGGATCTCCTAAAAGAGCTTGGAGATACCCAACAAGATCCTACAGCTGAGGGAGCATCAGCCAAAATAGCTTCTCAGCTTGCGATTCTTAATTCAATAGTCAACTCCTCCATGAGGCTTATTTCCTATGCAGCCAATGGAGCGAGCAGAGCCGCAGGTACAGGAGTTGCTCTCAGAAGACATGCTTGGCTGCGGCTGTGTCAATTTGCAGAATCCTTTCGAGCATCCTTCACAAATACTCCCTTTGATGGCTCTTCGCTATTTGGGCCTCAGGTGGAAGACACGCTTACCAGTTGTGAGCAGGAAGGCAAGACTGTCTCTGCCATGGGAGTCCATTTTTCCACTCCTAACAGACCTTATCCCAAAAGTCAGAGGGGTGGAAAGATGTGGTTTTGAAAATCCCAGGGACCCTTGCCTGACACACATGGTGATTTTTCCCCCAGGGGCAGAGGGGAAAACAATAATAATGGCAGACACCGCCCTTGTGGCAGAGGGGGACCACAAAATCAGGGTGACAGAGAAACTTTCTCTGCCAAACCCTTCCAGCATCACTGATGGGTTACCCAAATGCTCACCTCTGGAGGCAGTCGGGGGAAGACTTTCGCTGTACCCAAAAGCCTGACAAAATATAACAAGAGACAGATGGGTACTATCTATTATATCTGGAGTTTACAAAATTTCCTTCCATCAATCCCCTCTAGAGTCAAAAAAGTCCATCCCAGATGTCCCACCCAATCTAAGGGATCAAGCAGTCATACAAGTCTCAAAACTGCTAGAAAAAAGAGCCATTCAGGAAGTCCCTGCACACCATCTAGGATCAGGAATTTACTCAAGATTCTTTTTAGTACCAAAAAAGACAGGGGACTGGAGACCAATACTGGATCTCAGCAGATTAAGCCAATCTGTACAAAAAGAAAAGTTCTGGATGGTAACACTGCAGTCCATTCTCCCCTTTCTGGGTCAGGACAATTGGATGTGCTCTCTAGATCTTCAGGATGCGTACTACCATATTTTTTTAATTTTTTAATTTTTTTTTATTTAACATTTGTTGACCGGGAAAGTCCGACTAGGTTCCACAGATCCTGTTTTCAGCCGAGGCCCAGGGAGAAATGCTCCAGAAGCATGTCTTTAGAATGTGGGAGGAAACTGAGGGAGAACATACAAACTCTGCACAGAAGGCACCCCAGCAGAAAATTGAACCAGAGAACCTCTTGCTGTGAGGCAACAGCATTAACTGCTGCACCACTGCGCCACTCGTTCAAAATATCAAAATGGACATATGCTCCAGGAGATTTCTTCACTTTTGGGTAGGGGCCAGTCATTACCAGTTCAGAGCTATGCCCTTTGGTCTCACCACAGCCCCCAGGGTGTTCACCAAATGTATGGCAGTAGTCACAGATCACCTGAGACATCAAGGATTCCAGGTGTTTCCCTATCCAGATGACTGGCTCCTGACTGCTACCACCAGGCATCAACTCTTAGAGACATGGGATTATACAATATCAACCTGCACCCATATAGGCATTACAGTAAATTTTGAAAAAATCTGCCTTGTTGCCCTGTCTGTCTGTTACATATATAAGAGCCGAATTAAATACAAAACAGATGTTTGCAAGGTTACCTCATGAAAGAGTTTTCACTATTTGCCAACAAGTGTCACTTCTAATGCAGAGCAGAAAGATTCAAGTCAGACATGTCCTGCAAGCTCTAGGCTCCATGGCAGCTGTCATTCTTCTTGTTCCAACTAACAAATGTAAATAAGGCTCCAGGCCCCTTCTTCGTTAAAATTCAAATAGTTTTAATGTGCTTTAAGCGCGATCAGTAACAATACACTTTTCGTCAGTAAATAATAAACCGACTTCTTCAAAAGCAAAAAAACAGTGCCTAACATAAGCACAAAGTTTAAATACTAAAAATGTTCCCAGGTACACTGAACGCCCACCGTGAATTGAGTTGATGAGTGGTAATTTTCACCTGGTGGTAGTTGTCATGGTTACCATCCCTTGCAAGCATAGCTTTGCAAACAACACCAAAAGTTTCTATTCATATAAAGCCCTGGTGCTTTTTCAGTTACCGGGATTTAAAGTATTTAAACAATAATAAACAACGGACAAGCCCTAAACGTAGGCAAAACAAATTCAAAAGTACACTAAAATGTATTGTCATACATATAACATATTACCTTAAATGTAAAAAAATGCATAAATATGCAAAGATTGCTATTAACACATTCTAACAAGTCCACACAAATACAACCGCTAAATAAACTTACATAACGTCCACATATGCAACAAGCGATGAAACCCCGTGTGGATGTAAGGTGTTTTGAAAAAATAAAATTGTTAAAATGTTAAAATATTATGTTAAAATATTAGAATGTTGAAAGGAGCACCATGTTTCAAAAAATGGCCACTTACTAGGGAATATACCAACGGTAATGCCCTTTCAGGGTCAATGTATTGAAAATGTTGAAAATATTATAGATTGCACCCTTTTAAATTCAAATCCTGTCATTCGAGGGTCGTTCTCCACAAACCCCTTTGTCAGCCAATGAATTTAATGAAGTAATCGCGTGGCTGCACACGTATCGACTGTAGTATTAGGAACAAGTAATTCTCGTATTGCAAGTAAAAAATGGAAAATAAAAAATCAGTTGTATGGTTGCATGGCTGCACGCATATCAACTGTATTTTAGAAACAAGTAGTTCTCATATTGCAAATAAAAAATAAATGCAAAATGAAAAATCAATTGTGTGACTATATATGCAGGTATTATTCCCCATTAGATAAACAAAACCCACAGACAGTGAGTAGACGGCAAGACTCAAAATTTACATTGTTACACATTATAGTCGTAGTGCTTGGCCTTTCATTCCTAGTAAAAAAAGTAGTTACTAGGTCGATAAATTCTATATTTTGTGTTTTGTAGCCAAAGCACTTAGTATGTTTGTAAAATATTTATGATTAATTTATGTTTATGTCATAAAGCAGTTGAATATACATGGCCCCACAGAAATTAAAATTAAGAATTTTTTGACCTTTTCCACTGCTTAATGGTATTACTCAACTGGCATAACAATTACTTGTTTTAGTTACACAACTAGTTTGTATAGTAACAACATAATCCCAACGTGGATGTCAAGGGCCAGTTCTCAAGTTCCCTCAAGTTCCCCGCCCCGTAATAATTTGTAGTGGCTTCTGGCTAGTTCCATTAGCGCGTTACCACATGAGAATCCTTCAGTGGCTTCTTTTCACACAGTGGTCCTTCCAGGAACTACCCATGACTCACATGATCCGGATTGCAGAAACATGCAAAATACACCTCTCTTGATGGATGGTCTCCCCACTGGTGACTCAGGGCAGACCTTTCATACAACCCCCTCCGGTAGCCACAGTGACCACGGATACCTCCCTGATAGGGTGGGGGGGCATTATCTAGGCAGGACAGTCCAAGACATGTGGCAACCTCATGAGTACCATCTGCATATCAATGTCCTAGAGATGAGAGCAGTGCTCCTAGCATTGCAAGCTCTTCAAGACTCTCTTCCTTCCGGGACTATTGTGATCCAAACAGACAACATGTCAGTTGTGTGGTACATCAACAAGCAGGGCGGGACCAGGTCCTACCCCTTGTGTCGAGAAGCCCTCAGACTATGGCAATGGGCGATTTCCTCCCAACATTTTCTGACAGCAATGGACATCCCTGGGAAATCCAATATTATAGCAGACAGGCTCAGTAGGGCTATCCTCATGCCTCACAAGTGGTCTCTGAATCAGGAAGTTGCGGATCTTATCTTCCACAAATGGGACCAGCCTTGCTGCGATCTATTTGCCACTCCCCTCAACAACAAATGCAGTAGCTACTTCACCCTGCTTCCTCCTCCAGGTCAAACACCCAGGGATGCTCTAGTCCACGATTGGATTCAGGGACTCGTTTATGCATTTCCCCCATTTCCCCTAATTCTAAGACTCATACAGAAAGCAAAATCATTGGGTTGCAAAATGATCCTCATTGCCCCCTATTGGCCTCGACAGATATGGTTTCCATTCCTGCACCTCCATCTCCAAGACCAGCCTTGGATTCTGGACCCGGTGCCAGATCTTTTGATTCATCAGTCAGGTGGGTTACACCAATCCCTTCAGACTCTCAAGCTCACAGCTTGGTTACTCCACTTCCTACCTTAGCCAGGCTCCCAAGTATCTCCCCAGCAGTTTGTCATATTATTGTTTCCTCCCATAAGTCAACTACGAGAAAGATTTATGCTAGCAAATGGAAAAGATTTTCTTACTGGGCAGAATCTAGAAACTTAGACCCCTTTTCAGCCCCAGTGCATCAAATTCTAGAATTTCTAGCAGAGCTTTTTCAGTCAGGTGCAGCTGCTGCTACCATCAGGGTACAACTGGCTGCCATATTTAATTTTCATATTGGAATTCTTAATTCTAGCATAATGTCTCATAAGCTCTGCAAAGCCTTCATGAGAGAAGCATCTCTTCTTAGACCCCCAGTGAGGGATCCACCTCCTCCTTGGGATCTCAATTTAGTTTTGACTTCTTTAATTCTGCCTCCCTTTAAACCAGCAGCATCATGTCCCTTAAAATTTCTTTCTTGGAAAACACCTTTTCTGGTTGCTATTATTCAGCTAGACATGTTTCAGAACTCCAAGCACTCTGTGTTCGTCCTCCATATATGGTGTTTCACAAAGATAGAGTTTCTTTGAGAACCAACCCATCCTTCATACCAAAAGTCTGTTCAGAAAACAATTTAAATCAATCCATTGATCTCCCCGTCTTCTTTCCCAATCATAGCAACAAGGCAGAATATAGTCTTCACCAACTGGATGTGCATAGACAATTATGTTTTTACCTCCATAGGACTAAAGAGCTAAGAAAGTCAGACCAGTTATTTCTCTCCTATGCTCACAATAAGCAAAGCCTTCCCGTTTCTAAGGTGACCTTATCCAAATGGTTATCTGACACCATTGCCATTATTTATCATTCTACTAGAGCACTAGCCACTTCTGTAGCCTTTCAGTCTAAATTTCCCATAGACTCAATTTGTGCAGCTGCCACTTGGGCAAACCCTCATACCTTTATCTCTCATTGCAAAGTGGATGTGGTCTCCTGGAGCAGGGCTTCCTTTGGTTCCACTGTACTGAAGAGTCTGTTCCAATGAGCCACCCGGGGTTTTTAGGTGCTAGGGATGCTGTCCCAAACAGCAAGAATAAAGGCGAGACGGGACAACTTAACATAAAGAAGTTATGTACCTACCATAATGTTCCATGTTAGTTGTCCTTCATCTTGCCTTCCTTCTTGCATCCCCCCTCCTTCCCCCTTCCTGGAGGATTGAGAGGAGTTCACTATGGTTTCACTGGCTGATTTCTTTTTTCTTGGTTCACATGCCAGGTAATTTTATCACAGTTTACTCTGATGTTTTATTTTGGTATATCAGTTTTTAGGTTACTGGTTACTTTATATGTCTAGTGTGCACTATCACAAACAAGATCTGGGTAGCTGACGCTGGGCATTCTGGGATAAGGGTTAGCCTCGAGCCAGTAAATAGCTTTTGAACTATAGAAGTAGGCCGAGGTCAGAGCCGAGGATTAGCTCCAAACCCAAACAGCAAGAAGGAAGGCGAGATGAAGGGCAACTAACATGGAACATTATGGTAGGTACATAACTTCTTTTTCCTTCTTACTCCTGCATCAAGGTCCATTTATCAGCCATTTCAGCATGTCTGCCCATGGATCTTCCTCTTTCAATGGATTCTCTTGTAAAAATATTTTTGAAAGGGCTTTGGCATAAGAGGCCTCCAAGAAAACCAACGGCCCTTGGGATTTTAATTGTGTGTTATTGAAGCTAACAGTTGCTCCATTTCAGCCAACTAATCAGGCTGACCTGAGGTTCTTAAAATGGAAAATTGTTTTGTTGATTGCTCTGACCTCTGTAAGAAGAGTATCTGAGTTGCAAGCTCTTATGTTGAGTCATCCTTATGACATTTTTTCACAGAGAAAAGGTTTCTTTGAGAACTAATCCTTCTTTTGTGCATAAGGTGATATGTGAGTTTAACTAAAGCCAAACTATCCGTCTACCTGTTTTCTTTCTTGATCCTAAAAATGAGGGAGAAGTGATAACTCCATAACTTGGATGTCTACATATAACTCAGGTGCTGTCTTGACAGAACTAAAATTTTCAGATCTTCAGATCAGTTGTTCATTTCTTGTGACGGTAAAATGGGGTAACCTGTGTCAAAACAGACTATTTCCAAATGGTTGTCTCAAGCTATTATCTTTTGTTATACTCACCACAACAAAACTATTCAAGGCAGGGTCAATGCATACTGTTCCAGGGCTTTGGCTTCATCTATGGCTTTTTGAAAACAGTAAAACAGTTTTCCATATTAAGAAGGTCACTATGATTCTCATCACTTCCTTTTGGCCATGATAGGTGTGGCTTCCCTTCCTCTGGCTACACTTGGTTCACTCTCCCTGGGTGCTGGGATCTCCTACAGATCTCCTAGCTCACCTGTTGAGGTGGCCTCACCCAGATATGCAAGCCCTCAAACTAATTGCATGGTTTCTCCAATTCCAATGATAGCTAGGCAGTCCAGGCTTTCTTCTGAAGTTGTCCACATTTTGACCTCTTCTCAGTGACCTGCCAGACTCTCTTCCTGCCATTTTGGATTTTAAGTATCTCTCTTTTATGGCAGATCTAGTTACTCCATTATTAAAATGCAGCTAGCTGCTATCTCCAGTTTTCATAATGGGTAAAATCACTCTCTCATCACCTCCCTTAGACTGTCTAAGATGTTTCACAGGAGTACCTTTCATCCTTCTTTGACCCCCATTCAGGGGCTTGGTACCACCTTGGGATATTACTATTCTGCTGCAGCAAACCTTAACTAGTCACCTCTTTGAACCTGCAGCTAAAGTTGACTTAAAATTCTTTATGTGGAAAATTTTAGTTGCCATCACTGCTGCCGGAAGAATTTTAGAACTTCAAACTCTATTCAGGAAGCCCCCTTATCTGGTCTTCCATAAACACAAGGTATCTGTAAATACTAACCCATTCTTTCTCCCAAAGCTGGTTTCTGAATCATCTGTCAATCAATCAGTCAATCAATCAATCAATCAATCAGACATTTCTGGGTTCTTCCCAAATTTCTCCAATAAAGGGGAGTACATGCTACAGTTGCTAGATGTGCATCATCACCTTCATTTTTACTTTTGCATTTTACAATTATCCAAAAGACTGATCAGTTATTTGACTCCTTTTCCTCAGCAAAGTTGGGTAAAGGGATCTCAACGATAATGCTGTCTCATTGGCTTTTGGGTTGTATATCCCATGCCTATAAGGAAAAAGGCTTATCTTTACCCAGACCATCTAAGGCCTGCTCA
This sequence comes from Protopterus annectens, assembly GCF_019279795.1. NCBI lineage: Eukaryota > Metazoa > Chordata > Ceratodontiformes > Protopteridae > Protopterus > Protopterus annectens. Next base: position 261,406,780 of record NC_056731.1, on the reverse strand, counting down.
ACAAATCTGTAGCTACTTCTACAGCTTTCTTCTCCAAAATACCACATGATGACATTTGTGCTGCTGCTACTTGGTCCAACGTTCATACCTTCATTTCCCACTATAAATTGGACTTACCATCAAGGTCAAGAGCCTCCTTTGGTTTGGCTGTGCTTTGGAATATCCTTCATGAGATCTCCCAAGTGTTCTAGTAGCTGGGGAGAAAGTCTCATCCTTTGATGAATGGGCAGACGGGACAATGTTAAATATAAAAATTATGTACTTACCATAACAATAGATCTCTGTTGTCTGCTTCTGTCCTTCTTCAACTTCCCCCTTTCTTCCCTCTTCCTTTCATTTTTTCCTGCTTCCTGTTTCCTGGAGTGACTGTACTGAGCTACCTTGGCTTGATCATGTGCTATTCATGTCCTAGGCATGACAGCTGGTTTTCTTGTACTATGCCACCTCTTGGTTATTATAAATCTGGAAGCAATTTTCCTTTCTGTGGTACTGGGGTAAACTTGATCTGCGGTGTCTTTCTTATTACAGGGTATTGTGGGTAAGGGGAGGGGCCTGAGCACTAGAACCAAAGGTTGAGAGTGGCTGAAGTTGGATCTGACTTGGATCTGAAGACCCATTCATTGAGGAATGAAAAAATCAGACAACACAGATCTATTGCTATCTTAAGTACATAACTTTTGCTTATATCATATGCAGGATGAAACCCATATAGCTAAGGCTACTGCAGCAGTGATCATTCAGATATCAACTGTTATAGTGAGTTTACTTCAACAACTCTATAAACAACTGTACTTTACGCATGTACTGTTGACTGGGGGAAGGAGTTATTTTCTTGGCCTTTAGGAGAGGACCTACAGATAAACAACAGCAGCCAGTATGTGAAATATGGTTGCTGTCTCTTCTGTGCATTTGATTAGAAATGAACAACTGTTTTGCTTTAGAAAGGTACAAAGCACTATATACAGCTTTATTTTCAGATCACACTAATGCAGTTTAGCTTATAATGATGGGATCACTTTATTTAGCACAGTGTTGTGTTGCAATTAGATACTTAAGCCTGCTTTTTTCAGGTCAGGCACATAGATGTGTCTAAAAACAACCACTTTGCAAGCCAGATTTATAGGTTCACCACAGGTTGATATTCACTATGGGATGAAGCAGTCCACATTTAACTACATGTGGCTAACAGGTTTGCAGAGTCACACTAGGTGGTTCGAGTGGCTGTTCCAAACTTGGGGAAACCCTGAAATGAACCACCCTCCCATGTACTAAACTTACAGGTTTTGGTACCATCCTTGAAAGAAAACAAGATAAAGGGGTGGCTACAGTTTGCAAGAAAACATCTTTAGCTCAACATTTATAGAAGAATGGAAATTGTAACAGTGTAACAACAGGGGCAATGCATATGATGGCACTAGCCAAATTCTTCATTGATGGCATGCTGCTCATAAACTGTCTGGTCACTGTTAGCTCTCCCAGCTACGTGAGTACTGGGTCCACCATTGTTAGGGTTATTAATAAGGGATATATGTAGGCTTGGCATGGGTGGTCAAGCATTTCCAGGTTGCCTCTGTCTAACAGAAACATATATGCCAAACCGGGGTTAAATTTCTTATTCCTTATTCACTTGTCCAAGTTGCCCTTGAATTAGATTAGGGAAATAGTCTGTTTCACATGCATGGGAAGCCTGTTCCAGAAAAGGGGTAATCCCTCCGACATGTCCTATTTATGTTGCAGACAAGGTTTAGGCCCTTAGATTGGATAATTCTGATGATATTTGTTTTGCAGAGATGCAACAGGTCCATCACAGTGGGCCACAGGATGCTTTGTAGGCCAGACATAGATCACCTCTCAGCAGTCTGTAGGAGACTGAGTGCAGGGATAGGATTTTGAGGCAGTTTGCAAAGGGCATGTTGTTTACACTCTGTATTCTATTTTGAGGAGCCCCTGTGGATGATTCATTTGTTGCTTATGCTTGGTCATGTACATACAGAAGGGGTGTTGTACTCAACACTGCTGGAGCCTCTCTGTACTCTCATTATGTGTCAAAACTCTGGAATGGAATCCCCACACAGTTAAAATGGAGAGAAAACTTAAATAGTTTCAAAACTTTACTTAAACAGCACCCCTGCCAAATATGGCTTTGTTCTTCCTGCTCACCTGGCTAGCTTTTCTCAGTTTACTTTTCTGCAGCTCTTACAAACACTTTGCTTCTCAATCTTTTTGTACCTTATCGCTCCTCCTCATACTGCACTTATTCCCTAAATTCTTACTCTTCCTCCTCCTCTCACACCCCACCACTAACCACAGTTCCTCCTCTGTCCATTTATCTTCCTGCTCATTTCTATAACTTCTTATTTCATGTCTTTCTTATTATTTTTAAGCAACATTCTACTTGTTTTTCTGTAAATTATTAATAAACTCTAAAACACCCCAGTTTGATCTTTTCCCTGCAGCCATCATGCTATAAATACATTACTTGTTACTGTATGCTATTTTTATATTCAATAATTTGCCAGTTTATGCTAATTTTTGTCTTGTTTTTTATGTTAAAATGCTATGTTCATATAAGAAATATTTAAAAATATTTAAAAATTATGCAAATAAGCTCATGTATAGATGTTTTTACCCTGTAATTATAACTGTACTTCATGTGTAACTTAAATGTGGAGCTTTTCTCCTTGGCCTCAGTTGAAAATGAGTTTTACCCAGACTTTTACTGGTCAATAAAAACACACAAATAAATAAATAAATAAATAAATAAATTCTTAATGGCTGATCCGATGAGGGCCAAGTACAGCAGAGCAATGACATGCTTGGCTCTAGATACCACAGCCTTATTTGTATGTTGTGCAACATTGAATGATTTCCTTACTACTGTAGACACATGATAGTCAAAGGTCAGATTACTGTCTAGGTGCATTCCCAAATCCCTTACCACTGGGTCTGCTCTTAAGGGTGTATTAGCAATGTGTCAGATTCCAGGGGTAGTCATCTTCCCAAAGGATGCTATTATACATTTCTTTGCATTGAGTTCTAGACCTTGACACTGGCATCAGTTATTGGTCTGTGTTAGGTCTTCTTGGAGGGTCTTTGTGTCTTTGGGGTGTTCTATTACTATATCTAGTTTGCAATCATCTGCAAACTGGGCCACCTAGTGGTCCTTGATATTGGCCTTCACAGAAGAAGATGCCAAAAAAGAGCAGTCCCAGCAGTGAGCCTTAAGAAGCTACTCTGGTGTCTGGCCTTTTTGTAGAGGTTGTCTCCCAAGTTCTAACTTCTTGGGTCCTATCGTTGAGGCAGCTGGCTATCTAGAAAGGGGTTTATACCTAATTTCATGAGTTTCTTTACAATGTCCAAGTGAGGTATTGTGCCAAATGCTTTGGCCAGGTAAATGTAGGCAGTACGCATCATTTTGCTCTCATCCATTACTTTAGTGACCTTCTCGAAGAAGTCCACAAGCTTGAGTAGGTATGACCTATCCCTGATGAAACCAAATTGAATTGGATCCAGTTTCTGGAGGTTTCCTATGTCATTGTTTATCATTTCCATGATAATTCTTTCCATAGCTTTGCATATGAGACTAGTCCGATTTATGAGTCTGTAGTTAACTAGGTCAATAGATGGCCTATCTTCAGGCAAACAGAGGACAGTTGCAGTTCAACATTTGATTGGCAGGAAGTCTGTCTGAAAGCTATGGCTAAATAGTTACCCTAGTGGTCCATATAGGTCATGTTTTATGCTATTAAGGAAGCATGTTAGGATATCATCAGGGCCAAATGATGCAGTGTTCCTCGCCTTGAAGATTGCATTGATGATCTGTTCCCCAGTGATAGCTAGGGAGTTATGGTTGAAGGTATTTCCTGAGTGGTATTTGTGAAGCAGAGGAGGTAAAATTGAAGCAAAAATTGCTCACCAGTAGATTTGCTATATCTTCTGTCTCAGTATAGGTGGCTCCATTTACAATTAGTTTGGTACATTGTTGTGCATTGCCTTTGAGGCTGTGGACTGGGCATTGTATTTTCTAATTTTCGCCATGATTTTCTTTCTCTGCCAACACTGCCTATGTTTATGTGTCATATTGGTCAGATTACTGATTTGCACATCTTACTTTTCAACTGTTTCTTATTCTTTTATCATATACTACCCTTGATGCTTTGTGTCAGTTGCCTGCAGCACCTCTGATTCTAGTTTTAACCTCTTCATTCAGACTTCCTTTCTCCTCAGTCACAGCCACCAGATACTACAAGCAGTTAACATACATTATTATACACTTTTCCCTTCTATCTCAGTTTTAAGCTTTTTCTGAGTTTTCTCATTTACTGGCATGTTCAGTACCTTGTCTGTACTCAGGTTCAACCCATGTGCCTTCAGTTTTCAGTTCCAGTCCCGTCTCACTAACTGAAACTCTTGTTCAGAGTCTGCTTATAATGCCCCATTATATACAGCGCTTTGTCGAACTGTCTCCTCTGACTTGTTTGCTGATATATTTTATTCCAGTATGAACATGAGTGGGCTAAGACCTGAGCCGTGATGCTCACCTACTCCCACTATGAATCCTTCTGTGAGTATGAATATTGTTCTAGCCTTTGTCATTTAGTCCCTTGTATATATCCTAAAATAATTATACCAGAGTTTTGGAGACTTCAAACCATGTTAGGACTTCACAAATGAGCTTTCTCAACCCACTTTGTGTCAACAAATATTCTTGCCTCTTTCTGGCAACATTAACCAACTTGATAAAATCATACTGTTCAGCGGCTAACCCTGACATGGTACAGTCAGTGGTCTGTGTTCTCCTATGTAGAGGATAGTAACTTTTTCTGATTATGGCAAAAAAAAATATGATATGAGGTGTGGGCACCATTGGCCATTTCATAATGACATTTTGGTTGTAACAGAAAAAAGTGTGCTTAAAAGGGGTGAAAGTAAATTGCACTTTTATGTGTGATATGCAGGCCCACATGCAACATATAACGAATGCAGCATAGCAAAGTGCATGCATTGGTACAATAAACAAGTATTCTTGGGTACTCTCACACAGAAGACCATTTGTAACAGCACTAACTGAAGAACACAGCTCAGGTATGTTTAAATAAGAAAGTCACAATCTGGAAATAGCCTTTTCCAATCAGCTCTGCAATATAGATGTAACAGAGATTAGCATATAGGTGCAAAAAAAGAGAGAAAGAAGAACAAAACAATAGAAATTAAAGTGAGGTCTTTGTAATTAGAGTATTTGAATTTTATTTAATTTCAGTAATATGTGAAGGAAGTAACCAGGATAAAAAGGCTGGAGACTTTCAGAAGGCAAGCTCAAACAAAAGATCCCTGGTGCTGGGCAAAGCAGCAAGCAATGATATTAAACACAAGAGATCTGTCATGCAGAAATGTGATGGTAAGAGTCAATTGTTTAACCGTTAGCACTTTATATTTTAAAGAATATTAGAAAGGTACATGTTTGCCTTTCAAATGCTACAATGCTTGGTATTTTGGGAATTTGATGGCAGTGTTGCTAGTGTATTACTGGTGATTTCTGTATTAGCATTAGATAATTTTATCATTCGTATGATGTTGTCCTCAGATAACAGTTTGGGATTTCTACAGTTACATGATGCATTGAAAAACAAAAACATTTATTTTATTTTATTTTACATTTGTTGACCGGGCTAGTCCAACTGGATACATGTCCATTTTCAGTGGAGGCCCGGGGAGAAAAGCTCCAAGATCATGGTTAGATAAACAAATACAATGATGAAGTTAAAACAAGTAAATACAAGTAAATACAAATACAATGATGAAGTTAAAACAAGTAAATACAAGTAAATACACTGACGCTTAAAGGCCAAATAAAGGAAGCAAGAGTTATATATATGATTTAAAGAGGTACAGATTTGAACAGCCAGACAAACAGGGCTAAATAGTGGACTCTTGGGTTTTTGGGTTAGGTGGAGGCTGAGAGAAGCCTAGGTAAGGCAGGGACGATAGCTCTTAGTCTGGATTGGAGCAAGGGCATAACCACTGAGATTTCAGGTGTGCTCTGAGATGTATTTTAAATTGGTACTGAGAGGACATAAGTCTTAGGTTGTTTGGAAGGGCATTCCAGGATTTGCCAATGGAACTGGCATATAGTGCTTCACCACTGGAGTTGTTAGATTTAATGGTCAGTACTTGTAGACTTTTGGAAGACCTGAGGGACTTAAGGTTGGAGTACGGGGTGAGTATTTTGTTCAGTGAGGGGGTTTTGTCTGGATGGTTGATAATTTTAAAAGCCTCAGTTAGCTGGTTGAGTTTGAGAATATTAGGCAGTTCTAGCCATTCTAGAGACCTTAGATTTAGGCAGTGATGGGTGCGATAGGGCATTCCAGTTATGAATCTGGCTATGTGATTGTAGGTAGTAGAAAGTTTATTAAGCTCTCTCTTATTGAGGAAGGAGAATATCGGGGAGGCATAAAGGAGTGTGGAGAGGAGGTGGGTTCGGGCAATAGTTAGTTTGGTGTGCGGAGTTAAGAAGGCCTTTATTCTATACATTGACCCAAGTTTTTTGTTGACCGATTTAATGGTTAGATTTACATGCATATCAAATTTAAGATTATGGTCTATGGTCACCCCTAGTAGTTTGGTGTGGGATACGGGGTAGATAATGGTGCCATTATTGGAGGACACATGGAAGGTTGGGTTATTGGTGTTGGGGGGTTCTATAGCTTGAGCAGTAGCTGGAGTGGGGAAAAATAGAAGTAATTTGGTTTTGGTTGGGTTGAGTAAGAGTTTAAGTTCCGAGAACCATTTTTCGACAGTGGAAAAGCAGTTTTGGGTAGTGGCTTGGAGTTTGGCGAGAGATACGTCAGAGCAGATCAGGGTGGAGTCATCTGCATATTGAATGCAGGTGGCCTTGGGAATAATAGAGTGTAGACCATTTATGAAAATGGAAAAAAGAAGGGGACCGAGAATAGTTCCTTGGGGGACACCAATATTGGTGGGGAGTAGGTCTGATAGGCTGTTTTGCCACTGAACCACCTGTTTTCTGCAAGAGAGGTAGGCATTGAACCAACTTACGGTTGGTTTGCTAAGATGAAAGGTTTCCAGTGACTGAAGCAGTAGTTGGTGGTTGACCATATCGAAGGCTTTCGATAGGTCTAGAAAGAGCGCAGAGGATATTAATTTATTATTGCGGTTGTGGTTGACTGAGTCAACAAAGGAGAGGAGAGCAGTGGTTGTGCTGTGATGGGGGCGAAAGCCATGCTGGGTGTTCGATAGGAGGTTATTTTGTGTGAGGTGGGTAATGAGTTGTTTGTGGACACAGCGTTCCATAATTTTGGCTAGGGGAGACAGTATGGCTATGGGTCTATAGTTAGAAGTGTCAGTGGAGGACCCTCCTTTATGGAGGGGGATGATATAAGAGATTTTCCAAATAGAGGGAATAGAAGCTTCAGAAATGGTCCGGTTGATCAAGATTGAGACAGGGTAGGCTATGGCGTCAGATGCTATTTGTAAGTATTTGGCTGGGAGCAAATCTGCCGCTAGGGTGGTTGGTTTAAGTTTTTTCAAAAGGGTACGAATGTAGGAGGTGGAGATGGGTTGTAGGTTGAAGGCAGTTTGGGTTGTATCTATGGTTGGGGTTGCCACCGAGGGAGGCGTGGCAAGCTTACTGGCAAGGGACTGGATGGTCTCAGTAAAAAAAGAATTAAAGGAGTTGGCTATTTCTGTTGGATCTTTATCCATGAGTTTTTCAGGGGTGGGGGTAGTAGATTTACCTGGATGTAGGAGGTGGTTAAAACCAGCCCAGAATTTTTTAGGATTATACTGATGTTTGTCTTGGAGGTGACAGAAATATTGTTTTTTATCAGACTTAACGGCTGCTTTGGTTGAATTTCTAAGCTGGAGGAACTTGATGCGATCTAGGGGTTTTGTGGTTCTCCATTTGTTCCAGGCCTGGTCTCTGATTCTAATTTTAGATTTAGTATCTTGTGTTAGCCAAGGTGCTGTCGTTCCTTAGTTCTAGTAAGTCGTTTAAGAGCATGAGAATCGAGTATCTTGAGGAAAGTGTCATTAAAGTATGATACACTTTCATCTAAAGGTAGGGTTTTTAGGATGTGCCAGTTACAAGCCTTGAGATCAGCTAGAAATTGGTCAGGGACAAAATTCTTGCTGTTCCTTACTAATCTAGTTATGGGGGGATTCGTAGTTGGACATTTGTGTTTTATAATAAAGGTAGCAAGGTGGTCACTAAGGTCATTGGGAAGGGTCCCTGTGGTATAGTTGTTAGGATTCCTATTAGTAAGAATCCAGTCAATAATGCTCTCCTTTGTTGGGCATGTCCAATTCTAGTGGGAGAAAGAATATTTTGGGAGAAACCATGTAAGTTAATGGGGAGAGGATTTGATTGAGCAGAGTAGAGAGACCAGTCAATATTAACATCTCCTAATATTATAGTTTCTTGGGGATAGTTATTAGCGAGCCAACTAAGGGTTTGTTCAAGGTTTTCAACATTTTTGCCTGGTGGTAGGTAGGTTACTATGAGATTAATACTTTTTTGTCTGTTTAGGGATAGCTTCAGGGCAATCAGTTCCAGGTTAGGAACTTTTGGGGTTGGAGTAAATTCATTGTGATGCTCAAGGAGTTCTTGAACATTACAGCTATTCCGCCCTTTCTAGTTGTTCGATCAGCCCTGAGGATGTTATACCCAGGTGGGATAATTTCCTCATCCTTAGTGCTTGGTTTGAGCCAAGTTTCTGATAAACACATAATGTCAGGAGTGGGTTTGAGCATGGCATGTAAGCTATGGACTTTATTGTTGATGCTTCTTATATTGAGATGAAGCATAAAGAGAGTCCGCTGGGCATATGGCTGCATGGAGGAGGTTAGGGCCTAGGTCACTATTAGGGCCTGGGTTAGGGTGGATATCGCCGTCTTTTGTGATGGATTCTTTCAAATATTCCACTATTTTTGTAGTCTAGTTAATAGTTTAAGATGGTCCTTGTTGAGGATACTTTTGGGTAACGAAGAGTAAGGTGAGTACTTTTAGGGATCAGGTGAGTAGCAGGGTAGAGAGAGGGAGGGATGAGAGTAGTGGGATTATGGGAATACAGGGAGGTCTGACCCTTGGGAAGGTAGACTCCTGTTAGGGCTTGGGTTTCATAGGTTGTTAAGAGATACGGTAAAATAAGGAGTAAAAGTACAAGGGGAAGGGTGGTAAATGAGTTTCTATCCATGGTGATGGGTGAGGTCTCTGCGTGGATAGAGCTAGGGGAGGTACCTTGGTCCGTAGAAAGCTGGAGGTAATAGTAGGGTGTGTTAATTGGAGAGAGTTAGGTAGGTGGGCGGAGTAGCCTTAGTGGTAGGGATAGGCAGAGAAATGGAGGGGGGAGGAGTGGACAGTTGTGATTGGGTAGTGGTAAGGGGGATGGGCTTGATGACCAAATAAATGTAGAGGTAGTGGGGGCGGGTGGGAATAGGGGGCAGGGAGGCGGAGCAAGCCCAGCGTGGCAGAAGCGGAGGGGACTACACCACAAAGATTTCCCTGGGTCTTAAAGGTAACCAGGTTTAATGGCAGCTTCCTTAGTTTTATTTAGAAGGAACCTGTATTCGTTAGGAGTTATTCTGCCTGGTTCCAGTAGTAGAATGCTAGGTATTTAAACAAAACAGTAGGAAAAGGGTAGTTATTTACCCTGAGTCACTTGTTGGAGTAGAGGTTTTTAGGTATTGAGTCACTTGTTGGAGTAGTGGTATTTAGGTATTTAAAGTTGTATGTGCATTCGCACTGGTGGGGTCCTGTGGAGTCCTGTGCCACGCGGTATGCGTCTGGCTTTGGGGCTACCTAAGGTGGAGATAACAGAAAGAGATAGCGTTTTTAGTGTTAAGTAGTTTAGTGCAGTAATAGACAGTTAAACAGTGCAGTCAGTTGGTAAAGCATAAAAGATCAATTCAACAGGAATTAGTGATCTTAAGCACTATGTTACAGCTAGTAGGACTATGCAGTGATTTTAATTCCCTTAGCGACTTAAAAGTACGCCACAAAGCATGCTATTAATCAGGTAGAGCAGTATACTGCGAGGTAAACCCACATGCTAAACAGTAATTGCAATTATGACAAAGTGTACCATTTAATTCCCTTAGCGACGCTAAAAGTACGCCACAGGGTACGCTATTAATCAGGAAGAGCATATACTGCGAGATAAACCAGTGAAACAAACATGAATTTGCTTTTTCCTATTTTGTATTGCTCTTCCTTGCTTCATGTGTTTATAAGGTGTGAATAGTAGCGGACTAAGTATAGTTTAGGTCTTGGGCTGTTTTCAAACCATGGGTCCCAAACACATTTTTAAGGACCATGCATTTTGAATTCACCTTCATAATTGTGAATATTCACACACCAGATTAAACTACATTTATTGTTTAATAAAGCAAAATTTGTTGGATTGTGTTTTAAATTCGTAGTTTTGAATGAATTTTTTCCAGCAAGAAATCAAACAAAATTTTCTAATCAACAATAATAAAATCACACATTTCTGAACATTTCAACCACAAAAAGCCCACTTTATTTATAGTCCACGGATATCTGTACTTGTCAATTACAGCCACATTATTGACTGTGTACGGCTCACATATTTGATTGTGATACATATGACCATAGTAATATATTCCAATTTGTTTTACACAAGTACACATTATGACTGTTACATGATCAGCGTCAGTCACTTTCATACATAGTCATCCCACATACCCAGCAATTATACTCACATTGTGGACTGTGTGCACCTGAGATGTCTGATTGTGGTAAAAATAAAAGTAATAATAATAGCCAAATTAACAATTCAAGTTTGTTTCACACAAACATACAGCAAAGTGTCCCAACTTATTTATCAAAAATCCATATAAGTGCTGTAAAGCCAGATTTAACTGTTTAAACCATTTAATATAAGCCAATGACAACAGCATAAGGTATTTTATCCACAAACAGCCTTCTTGTAGAATTTCTACTCCAAAGGAAAACATTTCTAGTTGTTTTTCCATGGGCTTTGCATTGTCTCTTTGCAAAGATACTAGTCCTGGAGATTTTGTTAATCAATAATTACAAGCATTTGCTGATGGCCATTGACTCATTTCTAAGTAGGCTCCCAAAGTTGTTGTTGTGTCTTTCGGCTTTTCCCGGTTAGAGGTCGCCACAGCGGAACTCTGGTCCGCTAATGATTGGCAGTGGATATTTACGTGCCGAGTTGCCAGCCCTGACGCACAACCTTCAACGAAGGCACGCCCATTCACGCATGTCTCCACACAGAAGACGCTCTAACTGGGAACGGAACAGGACAATGTCTTACTGTGAGGCGACAACGCTACCGCGGCACCACTACCGCAGTATGGCTCCCAAAGTCCATTATTAAAATTGAACATTTTTGATGGGTAAGGGTTCATCCATTTACAATTAGGAATATATGCCATATTCGTGTTTCTCTCAATAATGTGAAACAGAAGTAGTTTATATATTCTTCATGACATGAAATAAGAGTACACACTGCTGGAAACTGCAGTGATAGCTGTTGTCTTACTCCTACCAATTTGTGCAAGTTTTTACTTACTATAATAATACAATATGCAGAAATATATTTATGTTAGCATCTTAGGCAGTGTCCATGTGAAACCATTGTGTAACAACATTTCATAGATCAAGCCAGCACAGCAATTTAGGACTATCTTGAGAGAGAAATTAATTGCTCAGTAGATGACAGAAATTATTTGTTTAAAATCAAAATAAAGAATATGTGTGATATTAATAGTTGTATGGTCTGCTGCATAAGGAGTTTATGTGGTACTTCATGCTATCATATAAAAGTTTACATAATGCTGAGAAACTTTTCACGCCTACCTGTCACTTAACAACTACCATTTTGAAGATATGTATGCATGTTTAGCAATAACAATGATATTTATGCATATTCCCATGTCTGGAGAAGTGTGATTCACCTTCATGTCTTTTGTATGCAAGAAAAACAGAAATATCAGCAAAAACCTCACAGTAACATGAGAAAAATAAATTACACTCTGAGAAATTAATCAGAGAATCAAATTCTGGGAGGTGGCAAAACTAACCTCTTAACCACTCTGTGTCGCTCTTAAGTAACCTACTGAAATTTATAAATAAAAGTGAGTAGAAAAGGCACGTAGTCTACAACACAATACAGTTGGTTGCATGTTTGGAGTTGCTGTCCTGTATTGCCTTTCTCAGGGCAGGATCAGCTATTTTTCTTTTTAGTGGACCAAGAGATAAAAAAATCACCCCCATCCCCAACACATATATATGCAATTAATGTCAGACAAATATTAGTGAAGTCACAAACTCAATGTTACAGTGGGAGGCTGCACAGGTCTGCAACATCTGCTAATTATATATTTTAACTCTGAAACTGCTGCAATTTGGAGTAATACTCTAAGATACTACACTCTTTGACTTAGTATGTATTCTTCAATCTTGACACTTTCAGCTGTACAGATAATGGTTATGATAACCAGAATACAGGATAATGTTTCATATGCTTTTTCACTGGTTATTTTGTAAGCACTTTTGTGGAGGGAGGTGAGCAGTAAGGAGAGTTCGAAAAATTGAGAGTGGTTACCTAAGAAGTTCATTTGTGAGTGTTCTGCCATTTCACATTGAGCTTGATCGAAGGAAGGACACTGAGGAAACTCGGAGCTATAATATATAACATTAAGTATCCTGTTTTTTGTTTATTTTGATTTTTATTTCTTTGTTATTTATAGCACTTTGTGTACTGTGTATTTTTCTAGCTAGTTTCACTGTGTGTGAGGTATTAACTGGAAATTGTCCACTTTTATTAAGCATCTGTTGGGTTGTTTGTTTCTGATAACTGGTTACAGTAAACTCTTTTTTTCTAGAGGCTCCTTTAGCTGTTTAAAACTTTCATTTAAAGGCTCACTGCTGCTTTTCAGGTGTGAGAAACATTTCTGCAGTTTGTTTCCCACCCTCCCTCCTTGCTGGTATAGTGTTTTTATAGTTGGTGGCTTTGCAGTTGCCCGCCCCTAGTGTAAATTTGATCTGGGACCCTCTTCCCAGTCTAGTGTCATTATCTTATTCTACCCAGTACAGGGAGCACATTTGAGAAGGCCAATCAGCTTAGTTTCTGCTACTCCTTTCTCTCTTTCCTTTCTCTCTTTCCACTTAAAAAAAAAATTGTATCTGCTTTTACTGTATTTGTGCTTCTTCCTACTTTATTTTGCTTTTGCATCATCTTAAAAGTACTCAATTGTATTTATTACTGCTTGGTGTAACTCATTCTAAGCCTTTTAGTTTAAGCACTTGGGCTTCAGACCAGTTGTTTTACATTAAGTAGGTTTGTGGCCTGCACTGTGGTGGCAGGACAGGTAGCTTACATCCTTCTAAGTTGGGAATTGCTGATTGAGGGCTCAGTGTCTGTTATTCTAAAAGTGTATTAGTTCTGGTTTAAGCACTTGGGCTTCAGGCCAGTTATTTTACATTAAGAGGGTTCGTGGTCTGCACTCTTGTGAGAGGAGAGGCTGGACTCTGCCCTTCTGAGCTGGGAATTTCTGGTTAAAGGCTTATAGTGCCTGCATATTTGAACTGTTTCTTACTGAAATTGGTACACCTTGTTTGCTGTAGCATAGACTAGATCCAGGCCTGCTGAATCTAGCTTTGTTTGTATGCTTGTTGTTTGTTTGCTTATTTGAAACGCTAATTTCACCTAAACACGGCTTTTCAGTGCTTCTGTGGATCCCTAGTGATATCTGCATTGCTTACTGTACTTATTTCCTTGTTTCACTTGAAAGAAAGTTACTGTTTGTTGTTTTGCATTTAAGTTACCTGTAACACATTGCATTTAAGTTACTTGGCACTTGCTCACTAAGTCAGCACTAAAAAATTAAAAGCACTACACCCTCACAAACTCCCCTTGAGTACCTTGTTCCCCATTGGCCCTTTTTTCAATTATAAAGGAATTCCCAATACTATTCTAGCATGTCCAAAGGTCAGTTGTCAATCTCCTCTCGGTCCAGCTGGTGAATCTGGGAATCTTGAGGCAATGTTACAACTGCCTCATGTACACAGACAACACTCTCCTCCTCCCAACAAATTCCAACACATGTGAGAGATGCAACCATATAGCCATACTGGAGGCTAAGCTCTCTCAACTCAGTACTGGCGTAACCAGTCAGAAGGAGAAGGAAAACACACTCACTACAATTCCAGTCTCATAGACCTACCGACAGCAAACCAAACACATAAACACACAAAAACATACTCAGAGGCTCTAAATAAAATCTGCCTAAGCAGCAGAGACCTCCAAAGCAGACACCCAAGCAACCGCTACCCCAAAACAAAACACGTGCAACATATAGCTCACAAAGCCAGTGTGCCAAACAGTCACAGCCCTTAAGGCTAAACAACACACCTGATACACTTGTAATAGGTGATTCTATCATCAGGCACACTGACGTCCTGCTCACCAGGCTGAACAAGGAGAAGGTCATGGTGAGCTGCCTGTTGGGTGCTAGGATCTGCCACATAACACAAGCACTCAGGTCCCTCCAAGGCAAGTACAAATATGACTCAGTCATTGTCCATGCTGGTGTGAATGACCTGAGATGTACCTCCCTGGACTACATGAAAAGAGACATAGAGGAGCTCTCTGAGCAAGTAGCCCAGGCCGGTATGACCCTGACCTTGAGTAGCATCTTACCCTCACCAAGAATGATGCCACAATATGAAGACAAGATGATCAATTTCAACAATTGGCTTAAGTATTGCTGTTATTCAAAGGGGATCCAATGCCTGTCAGCCTGCGATGACATGCTCGACAAACCACGATGCTTCGCTAGGGATGGCTTGCAACCTGTCACTCCTGGGCTTTTGGATATTGGCAAAGGCTCTTGCTACCCCCATAATGCCTTTTTTAGCAAGGCTCAAAAGACAAACCCACCTCCATAAGTATCACAAGGGATAAGAAACTAAGAGTAATGCTACTCAGCATGAAGTCTAAACCTCAAGATGCACACACTCGAGACTCTCCTTAGCATGGAGAACATCGATATCTGTGCAGTAACAGAAACCTGGTTCAAGGCATCCGAGAGCACCCCAGCACTACCAGGTTATACCTCATACCATGTTTTTCGGCCCCAAAACTTGGACCGAACCACAAAAGGATGGGGAGTATCAATATTCGTCAAAGATACCCACACCTCCAGGTTGATGGCACAGCACGAAGCATCAGAGACTATCCATGTGCAACTAACAGTGGGTAAAACTGCCTTCCAGTTTATAGCCTGCTACAGACCACCCTCCCAAACCCAGAAACCCCACTCGGCCTTCCTGAGAACACTGGAAAATATGAAGGTCTCTCCAAACACCATTATTTTGGGCGACTTCAACTCCCCAAAGATAGACTGGGAGCATTACTTCACCCTAGCCCAAAGGTTTCCTAGAATTTATAAACTCAAATGCTATGGAACAACTTGTTACCACTCCCACAAGAGGGGAAAACATACTGGACCTGATCATCACCAACATGGGGACTCTATGCTCCAGACCAAAACTGTGTCCCTCACTGGTAAGATCAGACCATAAACTAATCTCACTGGATATTCACATCCCGACCCCACCCCCTGCCCAGAAAACCACAGTGAAAAACTTCTCTAAAGCAAATTTCACACTCCTCAAAACCGAGGTGGAATCCTTCAAAGCCCGGGCGGTGGAAAATCGGCCCAGACTGCAAAATCCTTTATAAGCATTCTATGAACACCTTCAGGAATGCATGGATCATCACAATCCCAAATAAAACCAAGACCCAATCCTCCAAAGGCAGGCGTCCTGTCTGGTGGACCCCACCCATAAACAAACTATACAACAGAAGGAGGAAGCTACTACATGATAGAGCAAAATCCCAAAAAGGGAAGGAATCTCTGATCAGTATTAGCAAAAAACTACGGACACTCATAAAATCGTCTAAGGCCAGCTTCGAGAGAAAAATTGCACAGGACACTAAGGATAATCACAAGGCTTTCTTTAGTTATGTTAGGAACCTGGGTGGGAATTCCCAGATATGCTCAGAATTAGTCCAAAATGACAAAAAATGCACCGAACCCACTGGCATTGCCAACATCCTAGCTGACAGGTTCAGTGCAAACTCCCCACCAAAAGGGCAAATATCTATCCCAGCAGAGTGCTGCCCCCATGACATCTCAGATGCTCAGGTAAGAGCCGCCCTCTCCAAAGCAAAAAACACAGCATCAATGGGACCAGACGGTGTCGGGCTCAATCCTACATGAACTCCAAGAAGAGCTAAACCCAAACATAAAACTACTGTTCAATCTCAGCCTTACTACAGGATATGTAAGCCTTCGATACAATACCCCACTCGGGCATTATAGATAAGCTCACCAGCTTAAATATTAACCCCTATGTCACTAGATGGGTTGCAAACTGGCTCAAAGACAGAACCCACATGGTTAGAATTGCTGGAGCCATGTCAGACTCCAAACCAGTTACAAGTGGCGTCCCACAAGGCTCAGTCCTGGGACCTCTCTTGTTCGGTATATATTTCTCGGAGGTACAGGCCAACACGGAAGGACTGTGGCTGACCAAGTTCGCAGATGACTGCAAACTGGGCGCCATAATCGACTCTCCAGCCGACACAAGCATCCTCCAAAAGGGCCTCATAGAAACAGACAACTGGTGCCAGAGCCATGGCCTCAAGCTGCCAAAAGTGTATAGTCATCCCCTTTGGCAAAAACAAAGTGCCCACAAATTACCACATAGGTGGTAATCCATTAAGTACAGAAGAAGTAATTAGGGACCTGGGGACTCAAGTTGATAGCAATCTCTCATTTGACAACCACGTGGCCAAAGTGGTTAGAAGAACATTTTATATAGCCCACCTAATCATGAAGGGATTCACATCTAGATCAGGGGAGGTCATCGTGCCTCTTTACTCATCCCTCATCAGGCCCATAATTGAGTACAATGGCACTTTTGGGATGTACCTTACCAGACACCTGCAGCAACTGGAAAGACCCCAAAAGTACCTCACCAAGAGGATCAAGGGGCTCAAACAGATGCCATATGCTGCCCGGTTAAAGAAACTCCAGCTCTACTCAGTGACATACCGCCTGCTCAGAGGCGATCTGTGCCTGACGTATAAAGCCATGTCCAACCAGGAATTAATGGACATGCTGCACCTCAGAAAATCCAAATCCCATCGAGCTACGTGCTCGAGACTTGAACCTCAGCACTGAAATAAATAGGACATGCTGGAGGACAGATTCATAACCCAGAGGCTCCCTTCACTCTGGAATAAAATCCCAGTCCAGGTTAGGCAGAGTCCCTCATTGACTCTCTTCAAGAGGAATCTTGATGAGTGGATGGGAGATCGTAGGTTTACCCTGAGTATCACTTCTGTGTCACTGTTAGACAGAGGCACAGTATACTAACCTCAAAAAAGGGCATAGCAAAATTAATTTAAAATGGGTGGCGAAAGCCAAACACACTCTGGCTAGGCTTATATATGCCGTAGGGCAGATAGCCTAGTATGAACCTATGAACCTATGAACCTATGGTGTCAGTGTTCAGTAGATAAAAAAAAATGTTGCACTTTGCATGAGTTGTGAGACTAGACACCGCCCCCTCCAACTGTAACAGTGAGTTTAGGACTTCACCATAATGGTGGATGAAGCTTGAACATGTGAGCTTCGACTGATGAGTTTCAACTCACCAGTGGTCAGGGTGCCCCCACAGGAAATCATTTTTGTCAAGTTGAGCTGAAGTGATTCCCTTTTTGGGGAAATGTCTCCCTTTTTTGAGTAAGTCTGACTTTAGAGTTAGTATATATTGAGGGGTGCAGGGGAATTTTCACCTGCAAAAAAAAACACTTTAAAAATTGTTTTTTGGCAACATGTTTTCGACAGATGCAGTTTGGATTTCTAATACTCGATGCATTCACTTTTGCCCACTCATAGTGGGAACATTTGAAATAAATCACATTACTACTTCCCATAAATTGATTAAGGACTGAATATGTTTTTGTGGGTTTGTTTGGTACCAGGATCAGTGCTGTTCTTGTTTTCTGATAGTTTGGAGAAGGTGTCATTAGCAGGCAGTTTAATGTCTGAAAAATGCGTCCATCAAGAATTTTGGACAAAGTCAAACATAATGGAAATAGTAACAGGAACATTAATATAATTTTTCTGTGTTGTGTACTTTGTCTTTTTGATATTGATATATGGAACTTTTCTCCCATGGCCATCACTGAAAAGGAGTTTACTTTTTCTGACCCAGTTGAGCTATTCCAGTAAACACATGTAAAACATAAAATCTAAAAATGTGAAATGTAATGGGGGGGAGGGCAAAGACCCAGAATTAAAATTTTATCTGAATTAGAGTGATAATTAACTAGACACCCCCCAACTGTAACAGTGAGTTTAGGACTTCACCATAATGGTGGATGAAACTTGAACTTGTGAGCTTCGACTGATGAGTTTCAACTCACCAGTGGTCAGGGATCCCCCACAGGAAATCATTTTTGTCAAGTTGAGCTGAAGTGATTCCCTTTTTCGGGAAATTTCTCCCTTTTTTGAGTAAGTCTGACTTTGGAGTTAGTATATATTGGGGGGTGCAGGGGAATTTTCCCCTGCAAAGAAACACTTTAAAAATTGTTTTTTGGCAAGATGTTTTCGACAGATGCAGTTTGGATTTCTAATACTCGATGCATTCACTTTTGTAAACTCATAGTGGAAACATTTGAAATAAATCACATTACTACTTCCCATAAATTGATTAAGGACTGAATATGTTTTTGTGGGTTTGTTTGGTACCAGAATCAGTGCTGTTCTTGTTTTCTGATAGTTGTCAGAAGGTGTCATTAGCAGGCAGTTTAATGTCTGAAAAATGCGTCCATCAAGAATTTTGGACAAAGTCAAACATAATGGAAATAGTAACAGGAACATTAATATAATTTTCTGTGTTGTGTACTTTGTCTTTTTCATATTGCTATATGGAGCTTTTCTCCCATGGCCTTCACTGAAAAGGAATTTACTTTTGCTGACCCATTTGGGCTATTCCAGTAAACACATGTAAAACATAAAATGTAAAAAATGTGAAATGTAATGGGGGGGATGGCAAAGACCCAGAATTAAAATTTTATTTGAATTAGAGTGATAATTAATTTAATTAAAAAGATATTAGAGCACGTTTTCCATCATTGTGCATTTTCAGAATAACTAGAAATATGAAATGCTAATGTTTGATATTACTGACTAACTGTAATCCTCACCAAATTACCACAAGATTAAAAATAAAAAGAGTTTTGAGGGACATGGCAAAAATATGTGGCAAAATCAAAGACATTCTGCAGAATCAGGGACAACTGAAAGGTTATAAGCTGGGCTACCATGAATTATTAACACAGCCTGCACTTAAGAAAAAGTAAATGTACTTATAAATGTTTCAGCACAGCATACAAGTAAATATTCTCTTGAATTGACTGAAACTGTGAGCGACGTTGGCTAGGCAGTGTCACTGGCTTTTAGTCCTCTGTGTACCACACTGCACCACACCTTTCTCTGAGTTCAACAGATGTTGATTCTCTCACTTTGCAATCAGCAAAATTCCTTTTAAGCCCACATCTAGCTGCCTGCCAGAAATAGTTTAGAAAGAAACTGTACCTCACTCTAACAGCACCACTGCCATTGTTTTGCACTGAGATCTTCCTTTATATTTTGCAGGCTTTCTTATCTTTGGAGATGCCATCTCATGATTTGTGGGATGGCATAGCAATGGAAAAACCATGACAGCAGGGTTGGTCAAGTGCAATGACCTCCACCCCAACTATGGTGCCATAAACTGTGGTTGTTTATTTATTTATTTTTCTTTAGGTTGAAAAGCATTTCTTTACTTAAAAAAAAAAAGATATAAATATATATATATATATATATATATATATATATATATATATATATATATATATATATATATATATATATATATATCAGTGAGCCAGCAGCCACAGCTGTGGCATACCAATCTTGCAATCGCCATGGGCACCTCTGAAGCTATGGGCCTCAGGCTGCCACCAAATCACTCCATTATACTCCACCACTCAGTCTGAGTCATTGAATGTAAAGTTATGTAATCTAAAGGCAGTTTTGTAATCCTGGACAAAGAAAATATGCCCTATCTTGCTGTCCTTACAAACATTTCAATTTTTTTCAGTGCATGTGCCTATAGAAATTCAGCTTATACTTCTTGAGGTACTAGTGGCTTTAGCCAGAGCCACATACTAGCTGTCAGCATTGTTTACTCAGTGCAACACAAATGAGAAAATATGTTTGGTTTTGTAGTCTTTTATGAGATAGGCAGCTTTTTACCTTTGCTGTGTGGCATACAAGAGACCAAATTGTCCCCCAACTGAAAGGGTTATGCATTGTCAAAGTGCATCTTTTTGTCTGTAGAGTAGCAATTTTTTTTTTTGAAAATGTGCACATTTTTACATTAAAGTACAGATTAAACTGTGACAGAGACAATTATCTACAAAGCACAAGATAAGAGACCATCTGCAGACAGAGGCATGGAGGAGCTATTTTCTCTGTAATGTCATTGGCGTCTGCATCAACCCCCTTTTCACATTTTTATACATAGGATTAGGGTGTTACACCAACAGTGAGGCAATGTTCACACTGCCAAGTGTGGAGAGATGATATTGAGGTTTTTATTCGGTGAATAATTGTCTGCGTATCCAGACAATCTGGTAGTTTCCTGAAGTTTTAAATCTTCTCACAGTATCATGCAGAAGGAGACTGTCTTTGTGCTGTATACCAGCATTACCTGGATTACATTACTGATATTTTACATACTAGTTAGTAATTGACCCAGAATTGTTTAAGGCATAATGCACAGTCATATTATTAGGTTTTAAATGCAAGTGTCTGCACTTCAGAGTTTTTCCGTGCTGAATGTATCATAGTAGATGAGATAGCAAACTACAAACTGCACCCATTAGATCAGGTTTCTGAACCACAGCCTCTGTTGGTGTACTGCATAGCTCTCAGCAAGTTACTTAAACATACCTGAGCTCAAGGTTCACCCTTAAAAGTAAGTACTTTGACTTGTTACATTAACAAATGAACCTACATCATTGTATTTTCCTTGAAAGGGCATGGGAGAAGCACATTACTTTTCCACTCTGAAATAAGAAGGTTTGATTCTTTTGCCACAAGAGGGCAGTATAAAGACATTTCAAGTAATGTGATGTTGCATAACTGAAAACACTCATGTATGCCACACATGGCTGATATTGTCACTTGTCAGTGACTTAACTTTTGAAGAATCAACAGTAACTGTCACTTATACCTAACCAAATAGCCCCAAGTTATTCCTTGCACATGTACAACAAAAGCAAGCAACATGCTTAAGCTATTGTTCTCAGACTATTTCAACACAGACGAAATTGAACCGTTCATTTTAATAACATATTTTACTTCGCTTACAGCAGATGCAGCTCTTTAATAATCATATAATTTTAAGATACATTGCTTCAACATCAATACTACAAGCATATAGCTTCACGTTATTATAAAAAATAAAATTTACAGGTGGCCTACCTGCCAAGAGGGGCATGGTACTGCCTTATGTTTTATATTAAGAGAGAGGCCTCTGTATCACCAGGAAAAGGAACATTTCCCTCAGTACAGGAACAGCCTTCCCATAAACAGAACAGTAACTAATTGATCAAAAATGGTATAACACAATGCCTTTTTCAGTCACTGAGATAGCTGGCAACATAAAATCTGCATTAAGTTCTTCTGGCAACTCTGTCTCAAAAACATATGATCACGGAATTGCATAACTCCCATCACAGTTTGTATGATGCACACATCTTTCATACTGCTTTTGGAAATGCATTTTCTGAGTCTGGTAACCTTAGCCTTTCCAAATATAATGTGATTTATTAATTCTGCTTTCTAAACCTGCTACTCTTTTTATGACTTTTCAGTGATGAGAAAGAGTAGAAAATCTGTTCTTTCTGATTTGTCTTACCTTTCCAAGGCAGCTGGTTGTTGTAACTTTTTGGGGGCAGTTTAGGAAGACTGATTCTAGTTGTTTTATAGTTCTGAAACAAACATTTTTTCTGTGGAAGTAGCTGTTATTCATCATAATGACATTTACAAAGCACTTAAAATATATTTTTTTATTTTAGTTTATATTTGTTTACAAGGGAGGTCATACCTCTCAACTGTCCAGATTTTCACAGAAATGTCCAGATTTTTGCCTCACATTTTTGTTCTGTTGTTTATAAGATATGTGGTTTTCTGGAAAGAAGCTGAGGATTGAAATAGTTAAACAATGACATACATTTGAATTTCAGACTCTGTATCCTTCAGATAATTAATACTATTGCAACACGTCACATTCCAGTAACATTGTAAGTTTATAAGAACAATATTTAAAAGCTGGCCCTATTTTTAGGCTTTGTACAGATTTCTAGCACTAGGAAGTTGCGATATATGAGGGCAGTTCACTGATCACAATACAATGTTTGCAGGTACTACCTTGTTGAAATAACTCAAAAAGAAAACGTGTAACAGAGAGGTAGCACACTGCATATTTCAAAAATAGAACAGAAAGTAGCAATATATAACAAAAACTGAACAGCAGCAAATAATCAATGTAGCAACAGTTATGAGAATAATGCACATTTTACAATTTTACATGATTATATTTCAAGTTTATGTCATGGTGAAAATGTGGAGGGGTAATGAGAGTCAGGTCAGGGAGGGAGTAGTTGAGAGAGAGAGAGATGCCCATACATGATATTGCCTGTTGTGTATTGGGTACAGTTTGATCTACTAAGGAGATTTTTTTTTAAGTTCAACTTTGAAGGTGGGGAAGGGGAATTATAGGTGGTGGAGAAGGGATTCCCAGAGTTTAGGAGCAATAATGGAGAGAGGGAATTCCGTGCATAGATAATAGCTACTGCTGTATGAGCTATAATATTTCCAAGGTGCTGTACTTAAAACCACAGTCTTTTGTTCTATGGCTTTCCTGACTTATGACAGAAATAGCTTATCAGTTTCCACTAGCTCAACAATGGACTGTTATAAATGTTCATTTGTTTCCACTGTTGATATTCTGAGGACCATCATTAACAAACCTCAGAATAGTAAAAGTGAAAGTGTGAAACCAGTGAGTTATATGTTAAGTGCAAAACTGAGATATTTCAAATGATTCCCTCTAGTCCAAGGTATAGTGCACTCAGATTTACCATATATAAGTAGGAGGGGTGTGGGAGGTGCACCTTTCTCAAATCTGGATGGAGGGAGTGAAGAACTCCAACAAAAAAAAAAACACACTAAAGATGTAACAGTGAGTTTTGTAACTTGTTTTTATTTGGTTCTGATAAGGGCTTTTTGTATCAGGTGGTCCAGGCTTTTAAATATTGCCTGATATATGAGGGCAAAGTGCTGATGTTATCTCTCCAATTGTTTTGAAGTGATGTTATTTCTGGTTTTCGTTGCTTTCCCAGCATGTAGAAATTATGTTGATTGGGTTTTACTTAGAAGCATTTTAGAAAGCTCCAAATCCACATTGCAAGTCCATTTCCACAGAAAGTCCATGATTCCTGGACTCTGTGGTATTCCCAGAATAATTAGAAAAGTAGTTTTGATTTACCTTGTTTCTCTAACATACTGAAGTTGCAACATGCCCAGGGCCTTAACAAAACACAATATATATATATATATATATATATATATATATATATATATATATATATATATATATATATATATGTGTGTGTGTGTGTGTGTGTGTGTGTGTGTATTAATTTGCTTGAGATTGCTTTTCTTGGTGTCTGCATTTTGTTTTCTGTTTTACTGATAGTTAACAAAACTGTAGTGCTGTTATTTATTTTATTGATATTTCTGTTCACTGTCTAGATCCTGTTCAGCTAGTTTCATAGCGGGAGTTGTCTACCTTCTTTTGAAGCCACCCTATACAAGGTGTGAGCACAGCTTTTCGTGTTATCTGATTCCCTGAGGGTCTTAGGTTTTCCTTTATACAACTGTATAAGGAGTTACAATTCTGAGACAGTATCAGTATCTTAACTGTTTTTTGTGGCCTAACTGTGAATGATTCAATAGACATCTGGATACAGAAAGCCTATACGTATATATTTTTGGCACTTAATCTATCAGTGATAGCCAACAAAACGGTGGAATTTATTAATTTGCTTGACATTGCTTTTCTTGGTGTCTGATTTTGTTTTGGTTAACAAAACTGCTGCATTTATTAAATTGTTTGAGATTGATTTTCTTGGTGGCTTTGCAGTTGCCCCCTCCCACTGTAAATTTGATCTGGGACACTCCTCCCAGTCTAGTGTCATTAGCTCATTCTATCTAATACACAGAGAACATTGGAGAAAGCCAACCCACTTAGGTTCATAACCTTGAATTATCGTCTGTTCCTCCTTTCTCCCTTTCCACTTTACTAAAAAAAAAAATCCTGCCTTTCCTGTAACTTTCTGGTTTAAAATCCTGCATTTGTGCTTGTTTCTCACCTTTCCTGTAACTAGTCTAATCCAGATACAGACTTGCTGTATCCAGGACTGTTTGTAAGCTTCTGAGCCCACCAAGCCTTTCTGTGTTGGAGGGAAGCTTTGTAGTTTATCAGTGGGAGTGGTCAGCACTAGGTAACCAATCTACTACAAGGGGAGTGGTTTCTGGCCCAGAAATTGTAGTTTATTGGCAGTTTGGGCAGCTTTTTCCATCTCTTTAAACTTTCTGGTTTAAAAGCCCATGTTTGCGCTTGTTTCCCACCTTTCCTGTAACTAGTCTAATCTAGATTAAGCCTTTCTGTGTTGGAGGGAAGCCTTCTAGCTTATCAGTGGGAGTGGTAAGCACTAAGTAGCCTATCTACCACAAGAGGAGTGGTTTCTGGCCCGGAAATTGTAGTTTATTGGCCATTGGGCAGTTTTTTCCATCTCTTTCTAGTTTAAAAGCCCATGTTTGCACTTGTTTCCCACCTTTTCTGTAACTAGTCTAGTCCAGATACAGATTTGCTGTATCCAGAACTGTTTGTAAGCTTCTGAGTGGTGCCAAAAAGTCTGCTCTTCAATTTCAATTTTTCACTTAGATCTTGCTTGTACTCTTCTCTTTCACACTTGAATTTGCTTATTCATCTAGCACTTCATCAGGCTTTTTGTAGCAATTATTGTAGCATGCATAAGTGCTATCAGCACTAGACATCCTCAGGGAAACAGCTCCAGTACTTAGTAATAATGACCATCCCTTCTGGCATGCCTAAAGGTCAGTTCCCTGTGCTTTCTCCTATTAACCTGGTGAACTTGGGCATTCTGAGGCAGTGTAGCAATTGCCTCATGTACACAGACAAATCCCTCCTCTTACCTCCCAACACTCAGACTTGCGAGAGATGCACTTATATATCCAAATTGGAAGCCACGCACTCTCCAGCCAAGACCAGAATAGCTGGTCAAGAGGAGAAGGTCAACACTTGCACCACACCACATGGAGTACATAGCCCTCCATAACACACACCAGCACTGCCTTCACATAAAAACACAAACCACACAGCCACCTTCGTGGAGGCTCTCAATAAAAACCTACCCAAACAGCAGAGACCTCCAAGGTAGAAATGCACTCAACCACCACAACACAACACTAATCACGAGATACATAACACTCCTAAACAGTGTGCCACTCAACCAAAGCCTGTAAGGCAAAACAGCACACCCAACACATTAGTCATAAGTGACTCGATACTGAGGCACACTGATGTCCCACTCACTAGGTTGAATAAGGAGAAAGTAGCAGTCAGCTGCTTTCAGGTGCCAGGATCTGCCACATAACACATGCACTCAGATCCCTCAACAACAGGTACAAATATGACTCTGTCATTGTACATGTGGCTATGAATGACCTGAGATGTACCTCCCTGGACTACATGAAAAGAGACATGGAGGAGCTCTTGGATTATGTAGCCCAGGCAGGTATGACTCTAGCCCTGAGCAGCCTCCTACCATCACCCAGAATGATATCACAGTACAAGCAGAAAATGATTGATTCCAACAACTGGCTAAGTTTCTGGTGTCATTCTAAGGGGATCTAGTATCTGTCTGCCTGGGATGACATGATTAACAGACCTCAATGCTTTGCCAGAGATGGCCTGCATCTATCACCCCTGGGCTTCTGAATATTTGCCAAGGCTCTTACCACCCCTATAGTGCCTTTTTTTAGGCGGTGTTCCAAAGACCAATTTACCACCATAACAGCTACAAACAAATGCAATCTGAGGGTCATGCTGCTCAACACTAGAAGTCTAAATCTCAAAATGCAAAATTGAGACCATCGACATTTGTGCTGTAACAGAGACCTGGTTCAAGGCAGCAGAAAGCACCCCTGTGCTACCAGGCTATAACTTATTCCACACCTTTTGGCCCCAGATCTTGGACTGAAGCTTTAAAGGCAGTGGTGGTTCCATATTCATAAAGGATGCGCACACCTTCAGACTGGTAGCCCAACATAATGCATCAGACATACATCAGGAGCAGCTAACATTGAGGAAGACAGCGATTCACGTCATAGCCTGCTATAGATCTCCAGCCATGTCCCAAGACTCACACTCCATGTTCCTAAGCACCCTGGAGAATATTAGGGTCCAACCTAACAATCTCATACTGGGCAACTTCAACTACCCATCCATTAACTGGGAAAACTACTCATGTACCAATACACTGGCCCAATGTTACCTGGAATTCATTAATTCTAATGCCATGGACCAGCTCATTCTTACCCCCCATTGGAGGTAGCAACATCCTTGACCTGGTCATTACTAACATGGGCAACTGTTGCTCTACACCAATAGTCAACTCCTCCCTGGTTAGATCCGACCACAAACTAATCACCTTGGAAATCCACATCCCTCTACCTGCCCCACAAAGGTAACCACCATGAAAAACTTCTCCAAAGCTAATTTTGGGCTCCTAAAAACAGAGGTGGCTAACTTCACAGCACCCATGCAAATGGAGAATAGTTGCATGACTGCCGAATCATACACCAGTGCACTGTACGAACACATACACAAATACATGGATCTCACCATACCCAACAGAACCAAGACACTCTCCTCCAAAAAAAGGAAGCCAGTCTGGCGGTCTCCTGCCATAACCAAACTCTACAACAGAAGAAGGAAACTGATGCAAAATAAGGTGAGATCCCAAGACTGGAAAAACTCCCTTATCAGCCTCAACAAAAAGTTGAGATCCCTCATCAAATCCTCTAAAGCTGGCTATGAAAACAGAATTGCAGCAGATAGTAGAGACAACTACAAGGCCTTCTATAGTTATGTAAAGAATATCCATGGCAATACCCAGATTTGGTCTGTGCTACTGCACAATGGTACCTCCTATACCGAGCCAACAGATATTGCCAATATACTGGCTGACAGATTCAGTGCCAACTTTACCACTCTCTCCCTCACCAAAGGACCAATCACAATACCAGTAGATTGCCAGGCACCCAGTATAACTGCTGCACAGGTTAAAACAGCACTGTCCAAGGCCAAGAATACAGCTTCTGTGGGACCTGACAATATCCCTGGCTGTGTTCTACATGAACTACAGAGTGAACTAGCACCTCACCTGTGTGTCCTGCTCAATCACAGCCTCACCTCAGTCCCTACCAAATGGTGCACTGCTACAGTCATCCGTCTCCACAAAGGAGGAGTGACTACAGACCCTGGGAACTTTCGCCCCATTCGCCTGATGAGTCTGATATGCAAAGCTATGGAATGCATCATCATGGACATAATAAACAAGGATACAGGGAATCTCCAAACTCTGGATCCCACACAGTTTGGTTTTGTGAAAGTTAGACCATGTCTGCTCAACCTGGTCGACTTTTTTGAGTCAGTCGCCAGAGGTGTAGATGAAGGTGGTTCATACAGCCTACCTTGATCTGGCCAAAGCCTTTGATACCATTCCCCACTCAGGAATCATAGCAAAACTCACTAAGCTAGGCATCAACCCCTATATCACTAGGTGGGTTGCATTGGCTCACAGATAGAACCCACAGTGTGAAAGTAGCTGACTCCAAGTCAGACTGCTGACCAGTCACGAGTGGAGTCCCACAAGGTTCAGTCCTGGGTCCCCTACTGTTTGGTATCTACTTTTCTGAAGTCCAGGCCAACACGAAGGTACTCTGGCTGACAAAGTTTGCGGGCAACTGCAAGTTGGGAGCTATTATTAACTCCCCAAGTGATGTTGACATCCTACAGAAAGGCCTTACTGAGACCAACGACTGGTGTCAGAACCATGGCCTTAAGCTCAGTGCCAAAAAATGTGTCATCATCCCCTTTGGGAAAAACCTGGTTCCCTTGAATTACCACATCAATGGTAGTCCACTGAACACAGAAGGCATTATAAGAGATCTGGGAACACAGGTTGAGAGCAACCTGTCTTTTGACCACCACATTGCCACTGTGGTCAGAAAGTTCTTCTATGTGGCACATCTCATTACTAAGGGTTTTGCATCCAGAAAGAAAGAGGTCATTGTCTCCCTCTACTATTCCCTCATTAGGCCAATCATCGAGTACAATGCCCCATTTGGCATGTACCTCACTAGACACCTGCAACAACTGGAGAGGCCGCAAAAGTACCTCACAGAGAGGATCCTAGGCCTTCAACACTTGTCCTATATGGACAGACTCAAAAAACTTCAACTATTCTCTGTCTCATATCGCCTACTTAGAGGCAATCTCTGCTTGACTTACAAAGCCATGTCTGGCCCAGCTCTGTTAGAAATGATACATCTAAAGAAATCCCAATCCCTCCGCACCACACACGCCAGAGACCTCAACCTCATTACCACAATCAACAGAACAAGCTGGAGGGACAGGTTCATAAACCAGAAACTGCCCATGCTATGGAATAGACTTCCCATACATGGCAAACAGAGCACCTCACTGGCTCTCTTCAGGAGAAATCTTGATGAGTGGATGGGAAATAGAAAATTCATCCTGGGGATCACTCCAGTGGCTGTACTCGACAGAGGTACTGGGAACTAAGGTCGGGTGGCACGATGCCGGTGTAATCCTATGGCCTAGGCTTGTAAAGGCTCCAGGTGTATTAGCTTAGTACACACCTATGAAGCTATGAACACACACACACACACACACACACACACACACACACACACACACACACACACACACACACACACACACACACATTTAACATTTGTTTAGTGGGAAAGTCCAACTTGGAATGAGTCAATTTTCAGCAGAGGCCCATGGAGAAATGCTCCAGATGCATGTTTTTGTATCATGGGAGGAAGGAAACTAGAGCACCCACAGAAAATCCACACAAATGGAGGGAGGACATGCAGAGTCCACACAGAAGGCACCCAGCTGAGAATTGAATCAGAGAACATTTTGCTGTGGCACAACATTAACTGCTGTACCACTGTGCCATCCAGGCTAAACATGTACATATATGTATATAATTACATGTTTATAAAGGAATCTGTGTATTAGAAGATGCATTGTGAGTTAAAAGCCATTCCATGATATTACAGAGTGGCAACATGACAACTGTATTATATGTTTAATTATGGACAGGCAGCATGTCAAATGTATTACGTTTAATTATAGACAGGCATTTTGACAAATGTATTACTTGTTTAATCTTATAGTTATCTTGAGCCCAGAACAGTGTTTGTAGTATTAAATCTTCCCTCGATTTAATTTATCCAAGTCTTTGGGGTTTCTAATACCATGATGGGAATGAACCCTATTCCTAAGTCAAAGTATGATTAAAGTCCATGAAACTAGTATTGCTTCAATCTTTGATGGTAGTCAAAAGTGCTCTTCACAGTACCAACAATGTGCCCAGAACTGACTCCTTCTGCAATTCATATGGAGTTACATGTAATCAGAAGTATATTTAAATAAGACTGTAACTTTGTTTTTATGAGGCCCATTGCTCCTACTACTATTCCAACTGTCTGGGTATCCTTCCACATTGCCCTTATTTCTGCCTGCAAATCCTGGTATTTTATGAATTTGTGTTTCTCTGTATGTAAGACACTGTAAACACTGGGTGTAACAATTTCAATGATCAATGCCACTTTTGTCTCCTTTTCATGGACTACTATATCTGTTTTTTTGCACATCTATTTTTTTAACTGTTGGTAACGGCTAATCCCATGTGATATAAACTACATCATTCTCTATAATGTTTTGTGGCCTCATGTTTACAATACTTCTCAGCTTTACTTTAATATTGTAATGTTTGCACTATCCCCAATCCAAAACTCTTGCCACATTATTATGCCTTTCATTACCCTGCAGCAAGATGTGTGATTTCTGTTTTACAGAACCTGCATCTGTCTGTTTCTCCCACATGCTGAATGGACTTTGTAAACCAGTGTGTATGTAGACTACTGTCTTTCATCTTTTGGTTTAAATTTACCTCACCTTAACCATTCCTGTGGCAGATCCTGACTGACGTGAAGTTGCTCCAGGAGTTTTCTTTACTTGCAACTACATTTATGCCTTTTCCACATTCCTTGCCTTCTCATCTGGTCCTGCTCCTTATATTTCTTCTTTTGTTTTCTTTTTTTTGCACATTCACTTGCTGCCTGATTTTTGTCTACTTCTGGTTTGGTTTCCATTCCTGATTCCCACTGATATGCTTCTGCTAAACTAAGCAAAGAAATCATCTTAGACTTGTTCTCTTCGTGTTTCAAAACATATACTATGTTTAGATCTGATGAAGTCAGCAGATATGTCTGAAGTCCTACAATTGCAGATCTATACATAATATCAGTTTTGAGGAGCCCTATACATCCTTCAGAATGAGGAACATATAATCTTGATATACACTGTATTTTATATATCATTTGATAAGCATGAAGCATTTTTCTTGTTTTCCTGATCCAAATCTTCCATATGGGTCTTCCAATCGAACTATAGATTTCAGAAATAATCCTGAATTAGTTGTAATGAGTTTGGTGCCTTTCTGCTGTAGCTTAGCACCAATACAGTTCACAGTAACCCATGCACATAAGCCACACGTACATTTTGAGTCATTCTGGCATCCCCTCTGCCAGAGTTATGAGGTACATTCATCACATACTCTAACATTCCTCTACCAATTGTTCACACTGTCCATACAGTTATTGCATGGAAGTTTGCACATTTGATGCATGAGGAAAAGTTAAGACTTGGCCTTCAAACCTTAGAAACTGCCCATGTGTTCATCAGATAGTGAAGCAGTGAAACAAGGGCACCACCATCCTTGCCTTATTTGTCTGTGAACCTTCGTACATTGTTCCTGGCTTCTGTTTGTGTTAATGATTCAGTGGAGCCTCATTTTTCTGCTTTTATTCAAAATTCATTCCATGGCTGATGTCTCTGAGACAAATTCAGGACAAACAAGCATCATCACTGTAAAGATAATTCAGAGGGTCACTCATCTAAGGAGCATTATCATGATGTGAATTGGAGCAGTGTAAAAAAATGGGAATCGGCAGTTCAGTCCCTCTGGTCTTGCTCATCTTCAGAGCTCACCATTTCCTCACTACCTCTGTCTGCCCCATTCCTCTAACAGCTATTGGAATGTCATGACATAGAAAATCATAAGGTAGAGGATTAGGTAAGGGATCAGGAATGCAGGCCTAAGTTGCTCAGGGATTGTTTATTTTCAGAATTTACCAGTCTGTCAGTGACTGGTGACTGGTTTCTCCTCTTGCAATAGCAGTATAACCTTCATCTGCAATGCCTGGTCCCTGAAAATTCAAATGAAATGACTTCTATCACACTGCTGCTGTTGGGAGTAGATTATGTTATATTACAGCCAATGGTGCTTCACTCACTTCGTCCAGGAAAATATCTACATTATTGGTCAAAGGACAGGGTACCTGTACAGTACGAAGGATTTCATATTAAGCACCCCTGTAATCTTCCCATAAAGAGGAAGCATGCAGTTTTATCCAAAGACTAGGATGAAGTCCCTGTGTACATTCCCCCAAGAGATGTTTGTCATATTGATCACTTGTGCAGTGACCTTAGCTATATGGTTTATATCCTGCCAAGGATATGATAACCAGGTAGCTTCCAAAGCTTCAGGGCACCTTCCACGAACACAAATTATCTGGCAGCTTGAGCTGAGCTGACTAAAAGACAAGTTTGGGCACCAAGCCCTTCAAAGCTTTACTGCCACTGAAGAGTATGTCCCCCTGAGGCTTTCAAGGATTCTACAGTCTCCACATTTTATACACACCCTCTGACTTTCTTTAGATCTACACTTTACAGTACGATCCTATTATGCCTTCTTCCTTCCCTATATATACTTACTCTTTTACCTCAAATCCTTTCGTCTTCCTCAGAAATATCATACTGTGCTTTCTAATATATATGCTAGTCTAGTTTGTATAATACTGTATCCTCTTTGATGTAGAACTTTTGTTAAAATTGCTAATGTGTCATCTCTTTTGGTTATTTATATTTTGCAATGTGTAGTTTCATTGTTGACCTGTACTCTGTACTTTTCTTGTGGTATAATGTTTGTTTTTCATATCGTTGGATCTTTTCTCCCCGGGCCTCGGCTGAAAATGGACCTGTGTCAAGTCAGACTTTCCCGGTAAACAAATGTTACATAAAATAAATAAATAAATAAATAAATAAAAATAATGGCAGTTGCTGCTTGTTTCTCTGGTAAAGAGGCACCATTTTTGTCTTGACCTTGGCACAATCTGCCAGTCCCATGGTTGT
The DNA here is from genome assembly GCF_019279795.1 of Protopterus annectens. Taxonomy (NCBI): domain Eukaryota; kingdom Metazoa; phylum Chordata; order Ceratodontiformes; family Protopteridae; genus Protopterus; species Protopterus annectens. The sequence goes on along the minus strand of NC_056731.1, from coordinate 261,373,977 downwards.
TCCTTCTTCCAACTACAGAAAGAAAAAGTTAAGTAAACAGCCTTTGCCATCACAGCAGGTTAGCAACTTTCCTCAGCTGGAGGTGGGTGACTCTGCTATGACCACTAGTTGTCCCTCAAACTACTCATCTTTTACACCAGATCCCTCTGGTGCAGCACCTACAGCCACTATGTACTGGGAGGTTAGCCACATCCCCTTTGGCTGTTAGGGTCCCCTCAGTGGGCAAGGAAGAGCCACTCTTGTTGGTCCTGGGAGAGGGAACAGGGAATTCTTCCGTGTTTTGTCAGAATGTTGTGGCCATTCCTGGGGAAGCTTCTGCTGTTGCTGCCATTAATAAGACTTTGTCACATTTTTCATGTCTAAAAAGAAACAAAAAACTAGGCATGTATCTACTCCTACTCAAATTTCCTTAGGCAGGAGTAGTTTACTGGGTCTGGCTTAGGGTTTCTGTTGAAAGAAAGAGGGATACCGCCTTTCCTGAAGAGATTTGAGATTCTGAATCTGGACTGGCAGATGGAAGGACAGATAAAGTTTTCTCTTCAGATTTCTGATTCAGACTCAGAGCAGAGCTCAGTTTCTGACTCTCCCAGTGGGGGATTCTCTTTCTGTGAGACTATTTCTAGAATGTGACAGTGTTTTCAGTGGGAGAGTACTGAGGTTTCTCAGTCCCTCAGAAAATACCACGTGTTGTTACAAAAGCAATTTCCAACTGTCCCTAAAAAGGATGTATAAAGTTCCTGAGCCTTTTAGGTTTTTATATACTCTTCTCAAACCTAATACAGTAGCTGTAGTTAATTGCTGTGTTGCTAAACACTTAGTTAATTCCAATCCTACTCTCCCTAGTAAGAATGCAAAGATTATTGATAAGTATGGGAACAAAGTTCATGCTTCTGCCACTTTGATTTTCAGAATTTTGAATTGTCAGGCTCAGATGTTAAGGTTTGTTCTGCCTAACTGTGAAAGTATGAGGAATGTTTTATCTGCAGTTTCTTTTTGCGAGGAAAAATCTGCTTTAAATAATTAAACTTCTTCTGTTTTTCAAGTTAGTACTCATTATATTTTGTGCAGGACTGTTAATACTTCTTCCAGGACTATGGCCACTTGTACTGTTTTGAGGAGGTTTGCATGTCCACATTCTCAGAACCTCCTAGATGTTGTTAAAAATATACAAAATATATAAAAATATGTGTCCCAGAGAATTCCCCACCTATGGAATAGGCTTCCCATCCATGTGAAACTGAATTTGTCTGTTACCAGTTTAAGGTCATACTAGACCAGTGGATGGGAAATAGGACATGTACACAGGACAGAGGTAGCTTATAAATGCCTGGCCAACAATGTCTTATTTGGATATAGAACATTCTTTCAGGAAAACTTGGCTAGACTTAAAAAAAGGCCCAGTGGGTTGTTAGCCTAGTAACAATCTATGAATCTATAAAATGAGATTTTAAATTCTCCTTTGGATAGAGATTTAGTTTTTGGCATTTTGGATGCAGAAGTGATCAAAAAGTTTGATGAAAGGAGTAAGCTGATACAGGGAATGTCTAAGATTTTTCAGACTTACTTTTCCAAATTTTATAAGGGTTTCTCTAACTCTTCATCTATTTTTGGTAAAAAAAAATACTGTAAACAGTCTCAAACATTTCAGGTAAATAGACAATCTCTGCCTTATCTTTTGGACTATCCACTTCACCAAGAATGTTCACAGTGTCTTGCTCCAGTTATAGCTCATTGCAGGCTACAGTGTACCCAGTTTTTTCCATATTTACATAACAGCTTATTAAAGTATCAGGAATCTCTCTCTCTCTCTCTCTCAAACTTTCAAAACTCTTTCTTGACCCCTTCTCAGAGGATTGTGTTTCTGGGATGTCAATAAGATACCTCGGTCCCAATGGCTTTTCTTTAGATCTATATCTAAATCTTTCTATGTTTTTTCATGCAGACTTTGGTCACTGGGAAGGAATACCTCAGAACTTTGGGTGTCATGTCATCTGTGATTCTCATGATATGCCTGGCAAGATTCCACATGAGAGGTATCTGCTGCACTAATGACTTTTTTGTATTTTCAAATTCCAATGCTTGGATTTGTCAGAAGAGAAATCACTTGGTAGAGACAGCAAATAGCCTTAAATCCAAGTCTCCCCTTCTCCATCCCTGTTTCAAAGCAGTCACTCACCACAGATGCCTTGACTTTGCTTGTGGAGCAGTTTCTAGGTATAAAAGTACAAAGTGTATGAGACACCAAGGATGGATGCAAGCACTTAAACACAAAATAGATGCTTGCCCTCATCAAGGCACTCAACTCTCCGAATCTTTTTAGATCACTGAGATCTCTTCAAGTTGTTTCAGACAATATCACAGTCGTGTGGTACTTCAGCAAGCAAGGGGGAGCCAGGTCATATCCCCTCTGCAGACTAGCCATGTTTACTTGGAATACAGATTCACAGCACAGTCTCATTCTACAGCCATCCTACATTCTGTCACATCAAGATTGTGTGGCAGACAAGCTGGGCAAGACAAGGACAGACCCTCACAAATGGAAACTAGATCAGGGGTTTTCCTAGATTTATCTATTTGTGGGAGTTCCTTAAGCAGGACTCTTTGCCTCCACTCTGAACAATCAGCTGGCAAGATTCTGTTCCAGGAATCCATGCAAGAAGGAAGCTTCCAGGATCTTGAGGCGATCCCCTTCTGGCTCAGGCAACAGTGCCTCTCCCTTCTTTTGGAAATGACCAGGGACAAATACCACAAGCTTCCTCACAGACTGGATCTACTCACCCACAAAAAATGCGTGTTTGATACACTTCAACATCAATCAGCTTCAGTTGACTACTTGAATAATAGTGTTTTAATTCCCTTTAGGCACCTGTTTACTGAGGATGTGTAGCAGGTACTAATGGAGACAAGAAAGCCATTTACTAGAAAATCATATGTTAGCAAATGGAAAAGGATTTCTAGTTACTGCCAACAACTATTCAGGACTAGTTGTTCTCTGGCTTTACAATATTTGTGTAAGTTAATATCCTATGCCTTTTTTTACTCTTCTATCAAGGTTCATTTATTGGCTATTTCAGCATGTCTGACCATGGATCCTTCACTTTTAATGCAGTCTCATGTTAAAATATTTTTGTAAAGGGTTTTGCATAGGAGGCCTCCAAGAAAACTCATGGTCCCTCCTTGGGATCTTAATTTTGTGTTAGAGGAGCTGATACCTCCTCCATTTGAACCAGATAACCTGGCTGACTTGAGGTTCTTAACATGGAAAACAGTTTTACTGATTGGTTTGACCTCTGTAAGAAGGGTATTTGAGATGCTGTTATGATGATTCAATCTTATCTCATTTTTTATAGGAACAGGGTTTCTTTGAGACGAATCCCTTTTATGCCAAAAGTGGTATCCAGGTTTACTTTAAGCCAAACTGTCCATCTCCCTGTTTTCTTTCCTGAGCCAAAAATTAGGGAGAAGGGATACTCCACACATTGGATGCCCAAAGAAAACTCAGGTGCTATCTTGACAGAACTAAATCTTTCAGATATTTGGAGCAATTGTTCATTTCTATAAGAAGAAGGGAGAATATGAGTAAAAACGGACTATTTCAAAATGGTTAAATCCATTACCTTTTGTTATACTCATCATAACAAAACTATTCTAGGCAGGATGAAGGTCCATTCTACCTGGGACTTGGCTTCATCTATTTTTTTTTGTAAAGAGTTGAACTCTACAAGTTTTCTAGAAGCTGTTGCTTGGTCCTCTGTACATACTTTTATAAAGAAGTATAAGCTTGATTCCTTCACTAGGTCCAGATCAAGCTTTGATAGGACTGTTCTTCAGGGTCTCCTGGATTCATCACCTTCCACCTTCCCAAATGTAGTTAGCATGGTTATCTACCCATTTAGTGTCATAGAAGGTTACTAGGCTAATGGCCCAAGAGCCCTTACAAGTGTAGCAATGTTTATCCCAAGCTGCCTCAATTGTCAATAGTTAGGTGGTTAGGTGATTGAAATTCGCAGAGGTAGGGGTCTATGGTAGTTAATACTGACTTTCTCTGTCCAGGAGTGACATGGGCGCCACCCCAGGAGTGCATTTTCAGTCACTCATCCATTGATCTAGGTTGCGTTTGAAGAAGGTCAAGGAGGGGTTCTTTTTCGTGTGAATTGGAAGCTTGTTCCACAGAAGTGGCAGCCTCTGTGAGATATATCTGTCTCTCCAGCATGACCCGTTCATCCAGAGGCTAGGTTAAGATCCCTGGAGGAAGTGATCCTTGTGCAGTTTGATTTACAAATGTGTAACATTTCCATCAGGGCTGGGTAAGAGACTACCCTGTAAGCCAGGCAGAGGTCACGCCTTAGCAACCTGTAGGAGACAGAACACAGTGGCAATACTGCCAGTCTTTCCAAGTAAGACTTGTTTTGTGTATCTTGTAAATTCTTGGTGAGAAACCTCTGTGGTCTGTCCAATTGTTGCAGGTGTCTGTTGAGGTACATGGAAAAGGGAGCATTGTACTCAATTATTGGTCTGACAAGGGCCAAGTATAATGGAATTATAACATCCTTAGATCTAAATGCCATGCCTTTACTTATAAGATGTGCCACATAGAAGGATTTCTTTACTACTATGGATATGTGGTAGCCAAAGTTCAGATTGCTATCAACTTGATTACCCAGATCACGTACCACTGGGTTTACAGTGGGGGGGGGGGGTGCTGTTTATAATGTAATTAGCAGGGATGCCAGCTTTCCTAAAGGGAATAATAATATTTTTTTTTTTTGTATTTAGCTTTAATCTGTGGCTTTGGCACAAATCATTTGTCTGCGTTAACCCTGTCTGCTGTATATTAATATCATTGGGGACTCAATGATGGCTCCCAATTTGCAATCATCAGTGAACTTGTTCAGCCACAGGCTGTCCAAGTTTGCCTGGACTTCTGAGAAATACATTCTGAACAGTGAGGGGCCCAGCACAGAATGCTGTAGTATGACACTGGTGCCTGCTTTTTTGCTAGAGGTGAAGTCACCCCCTTTGACAGTATGTGTCCGGTAAGTGAGTCAGTTGGCTACGCATCTGGTAATGTATGGGTTAATTCCCAAATGGGAGAGTTTCTCTATAATACCTAAGTGGGAGATTGTATCAAATATCTTGGCTAGGTCAAGATATGTGGTATGCACTGTCTTTCCCTCACCCAGGGCCTTGGTGACTTTCTTAAAGAAGTCAACCATGTTTAACAGGCATGATCTACCTTTAATGAATCTGAACTGGGTTGGGTCAAGAGTTTGGAGATTACCTATGTCCTTGTTAATAAGGTTCACAATGATTCTTAACATAGCCTTGCAGATGAGGCTAGTTGAGCTTATGGGCCTATAATTCTCAGGGTCAGTTGATGGTCCCCCTTTGTGCAGAGGGATTACTGTTGCTCTTCTCCATTGCACCAGGACATAGCCAGTTCACAGGCTGTGGTTAAACAGGAATCCAAGTGGTTTTGCTAGGTCATGTTTTAAGTTGTTGAAAAGGCAACCTGGGATGTTGTCTGGTCCCACTGATGCCATGTTTTTGGCCTTAGACAGCACTGAGGTGACATGCTCTCTTGAGATGGTAGGCTGAGGAATGGTGACAGGTATACTTTGAGGAATGACTGGTGGGGACAAGAGGTGAGGTTTGGTCCAAATCTGTCAGCTAGCAGGTTGGTTATTACCTCCAGCTACCGACGCAGTGATCAGTATGATGAACATAGTACAGTCGTGTAAGTTAATCTTGTCATAACAGTAGATGTTTGAATGAGCACTGCTGCCACTCCTTCCCTACATCTCCCTTGTTTTTTGGTATGTTTTTTATGCTAGCAAGTGTTTATTTAATTATTTTTCTTCCTAGCATTGTCCTTTCATGCAGCTCTTCCCCCCGTGTTGACAGGGAAGCTCTGAAGGGCTCGGCACCCAAACCTGTCTTTTAAGTCAGCTCAACTTTAGTTGACTTATAGTTTGGGTGTGTGGAAAATGCTCTGAAGCTTTGGAAGCTTGCCAGTTGTTATATCATATGTAGGATATAAGCCATATAGCTAAAGCTACTGCAGCAGTGATCACTTGGACATCTACTGTTATTGTACTTACACAAAGGTACTTAATCTCCTTAGGTAACTCAAGTGATCCTTAAGTGATGGATCTGCACTTCTTTGCTAAAGTATATGATTCTCCATATGCAGTGGTGGCAGATCTCCTCATGTGATTCATGGTCATGCATCTTCTTGCAATATGGCAAGAAAATATTTTCTCCATGTTGTGCAACCTGATCAGAATTTAAATCAGGGAGATAGTGACAATAAAGTCCCCCGATGTTGGCAGCTGTGCCATTTGTCTCATATGCCCAGGTTCCCAACCAATGACAATCCTAGCAATGTCAGCTTGGGGTCATTGACACCCACACCAGGTAAAGAGGAACATTTCTATCCCTCCTTGTCTGAATCTTTTTTTTAATGAAACCTGAAGACTTAGAGATGTTGTCACCTGAAAAAGTCAGAGATGGTACTCCTGTTTCTCTGCAAATTCCATTTCTGATAACCTCTCCTTTAGGAAAGCTGTCAGAATGACAAATTCCTCTGTTGGTGGGAGTGTCTCCTTGATTCTCCCAGCAACCTCTTTAATAATTTTCTGAATCAAAAGAATGTTGAATCTTGGGTCCTCTGTTCTTATCACCTGTTGTTAGGAATTCTATGTATACATTCAGGATTTGCTGTAGCCCCCCCCCCCCCCGAATCATTAGTAAGAATGCAGCTCTTCCTTAAGGTGGATCTTAGTTTCTAAACTTGTTACACATCTCTTCTGTAAGATGGATTTTAGTTTCAAAACTTGCTTAGAATGAAAGTATTACTTCTGAACACTGTCTAACAGGCCCTAGAATATTTTTTCATTTCTTGGAAAAGGAACTGTCGATGTTGGGCAAATTTGGTAAAGACGTCAGTCTTGCTGCCACATTGCTGATGAGGTTCCTTAATGACTTCTCCCAGGTAACTTATTTCTTGGTATCAGTGCTGTCTCAACCCTTGATGGTTCTCTGCTGAATCTCCACATAGAAAAGTGCAGAGAAGTTTGTCCTCACACATTCTTAAGTCATGCATACACATTCTGAAGTCATGCACACACATTCTGAAGTCATGCACACACATTCAGAAGTCATGCACACACATTCTTAAGTCATGCACATTTTTTTGCCATTGTAGACAGTGTTGTAAGATCCATATTTGCAGACAGCTGCATGCACAGATAGGGCTTAACTTTGTAAGTTCTCTCTGTATCAGGAGTTGAGACAAAAGAGAGAGTTGTTGTTCATATAGAATAAAAAAGTTCTGAGTGAAGATGTCAGTAATACAGTAATACCCCATTGTGGGGAAGCTCCGTTCTTCTCCATCTTCCAGTGCAGTCACCAAGCTTCTGCATGAGATAAATGCAGAATCCTAACTGTAATGCTGTGCCATCCCAGGTGTTATGAGGCAAATTAACTATCCTAACTGTAATGGTGTGCCATCTCAGGTGCAATGAGACAAACAAAGCATCCTAACTAGATTGGTGAACCGATTCAATTGCCATGAGAAAAACACAGCATCCTAACTGTAATGATGTGCCATCCTGTGTGCTGTGAGACAAACTTAGCATCCTAACTGTAATGGTGTACCATCCCAGGTGCCACAGGGTAAACTCAGTGTCCTAATTGTAATGGTGCACAATCCCAGATGCCATGAGACAAACACAGAATCCTAACTGTATTAGTCTGCCATCTCAGGTGTCATGAGACAAATGAGACAAACTTAGCATCCTTACTGTCATGGTGTGCCTACCAAGGTACCATGAGGCAAACTCAGTGTACTAACTGTAAAGGTGTGCCATGCTAGGTGCCATGAGACAAATGCAGCATCCTAACTGCAATGATGTGTCATCCCAGGTGTCATGAGGCAAACTCAGTATCCTAATTGTAGTGCTGTGCCATCCCAGGTGCCCTGAGACAAACTCAGCATCCTAATTGTAATGTTGTGCCACCCCAAGTGCCATGAGGGAAACTCAGTATCCTAACTGTTAAGATGTTATGATTAGCATCCACACTGTCATGGTGTGCCATCCAAGGTTCCATGAGGGAAACTCAGTGTCCTAACTGTAAAAGTGTGCCATGCTAGGTACCATGAGACAAATGCAGCATCCTAACTGTAATTGTGTGCCATCTCCCATGAGGCAAACTCAGCATCCTAATTGTAGTGCTGTGGCATCCTAGGTGCCATGACACAAGCTCAGCATCATATTTGTAATGCTGTGCCATCCCATGTGCCATGAAAAAACAAAGCATCCCAACTGTAATAGTGTGCCATCCCATGTGCCATGAGGGAAACTCAGCATCCCAACTTTAATGGTGTGCCATCCAGGGTGCAATGAGACAAATTCAGCATCCTAACTGTAATCATGTGCCATCTCAGGTGCCACGTGGCAAAAAAATCATCCTAACTGCATTGGTGTACCGATCCAGTTGCCATGAGACAAACACAGAATCCTAACTGTAATAGTGTGCCATCCCACATATCATGAGGCAAACAAAGCACCCTAATTGTAATTCTGTGCCATCCCAGGTGCAGTGAGGCAAACAAAGCATCCCAACTGTAATTTTGTGCTATCCCATGTGCCATGAGACAAATGCAGCAACTTAACTTTAATGGTGTGCCATCCTAGATGCTATGAGGCAAACTCAGCATCCTAATTGTAATGGTGTGCCATCCCAGGTGCCATGAAGCAAACACTGTGTGCTAACCATAATAGTGTGCCATCCCAGATGCCATGAGACAATGCAGCATCCTAACTGTAATGGTATCCCATCCCAGGTGCCATGAGGCAAACACAGAATCCTAACTGTAATAGTGTGCCATCCCAGATGTCATGTGACAAATGAGACAAACTTAGCATCCTAACTGTCATGGTGTGCCATCCAAGGTGCCATAAGGCAAATTCAGCATCCTAACTCTAATGGTGTGCCATCCTAGGTGCCATGACGCTAACTCAGCATCCTAACTGTAATGGTGTGCCATCTCAGGTGGCTTGAGACAAATGCAGCATCCCCACAAGGCTCGGTTCTGGGACCCCTACTGTTCGGCATATATTTCTCAGAAGTACAGGCAAACACAGGAGGACTATGGCTACCCAAGTTCACTGATGACTGCAAACTGGGAGCCATAATTGACTCTTTGGCTGACACAGACATTCTCCAAAAGGGCCTTACTGAGATGGACACCTGGTGTCAAAGTCATGGTCTCAAACTAAATGCCAAAAAATACATAGTCATCCTGTTTGGGAAAAACAAAACACCCATGAATTACCACAGAGGTGGCAGCCCCCTTAATACAGAAGAGGTAATAAGAGATCTGGGGACCCAGGTAGATAGTAATCTCTCCTTTGACAATCATATTGCCAAAGTAGTTAGGAAATCCTTCTATGTAGCCCATATAATTACTAAAGGGTTCACATCTAGAAATAAAGAGGTTATAGTGCCCCTCTACTCATCACTCATCAGACCCATCATAGAGTAAAATGCCCCGTTTGGGATGTACCTCACAAGACACTTCCAACAGCTGGAAAGACCACAAAAGTACCTCACCAAGAGGATTACTGGTCTCAAACATATGTCTTATGCAGCCCGACTGGAAAAACTCCAGCTGTACTCAGTGGCATATCGCTTACTCAGAGGTGATCTCTGCCTGACTTACAAAGCCATGTCCAACTCAGAATTGATGGACATGCTCCACCTAAAGAAATCCAAGTCACTGCGAGCCACTCGCTCTAGTGAGCTAAGCCTCACCACAACAATAAATAGAACATGCTGGAAGGATTGATTCCTGTCACAGAGACTCCCCATGCTTTGGAACAAAATTCATAACTACATTAGGCAGAGCCCCTCACTAACACTCTTCAAGAGAAACCTTGATGAGTGGATGGGTAACAGAAAATACACCCCTGGAATCACTTCATTGGCTCTTCTTGACAGAGGCTCAGTTAATTAATCAATGGGGTGACAAAAGCTGACACACTCTGGCTAGGCTTATAAATGCCCTCAGGCAGATAGCCTAGTACCTACCTATGAACCTAACTGTAATGATGTGCCATCCCAGGTGCTATGAGGCAAACTCAGCATCCTAGCTGTAACAGTATGCCATCCCAGGTGCCGTGAGACAAACTTACCATCCCAACTGTAATGGTATGCCATCCCATGTGACATGAGACAAACACAGGATCCTAACTATAATGGTGTGCCATCCCATGTGCCATGAGACTAACAAAGCATCCTAACTATAATGGTGTCCCATCCCAGGTACCATGAGACAAACAAGGAATCCTAATTGTAATGCTGTGCCATCCAAGGTGTCATGAGACAAACACAGCATTCTAACTGTAATGGTGTACTGTCTCAGGTGCCATGAGGAACTCAGCATCCAAGCTGTAATGCTGTGTCACCCTAGGTGCCTTGAGACAGACATGGCATTGTAACTGCATTGGTGTACCATTCCAGTTGCCATGAGACAAACACAGCATCTTAACTATAATGGTGTGCCGTCTCAGGTGCCATGAAGCAAACTCAGCCTCCTAACTCTAATATTGTGCTGTCGCAGGTGCCACGAGGAAACTCAGCATTCAAACTGTAATGCTGTGCCACCCCAGGTGCCGTGAGACAAACAAAGCATCCTAACTACATTGATGTACTGGTCCAGTTGCCATAAGACAAATGCGGCATCCTGACTGTAATGGTGTGCCATCCCAGGTGCAATGAGACAAACTCAGTATCCCAACTGTAATGTTATGCAATCATGGGTGCCATGAGACAAACAAAGCATCCTAACTGTAATGCTGTGCCATCCCAGGTGCCATGAGACAAAGCATTCTAACTGCATTGGTGCACTGGTCCAGTTGCCATAAGATAAACACAGCATCCTAACTGTAATGGTGTGCCATCCCAGGTACCATGAGGCAAACTCAGTATCCTAACTGTAATGGTGTGCCATCCCAGGTGCCCTGAGACAAACTCAGTATCCTAACTGTAATGTTGTGCCATCCCAGGTGCCATCAGACAAACAAAGCATCCTAACTGTAATGCTGTGCCATCCCAGGTGCCATGAGACAAACAAAGCATCCTAACTGTAATGCTGTGCCATCCCAGGTGCCATGAGACAAAGCATTCTAACTGCATTGGTGTACTGGTCCAGTTGCCATAAGATATACACAGTATCCTAACTGTAATGGTGTGCCGTCTCAGGTACCATGAGGCAAACTCAGTATCCTAACTGTAATGTTGTGCCATCCCAGGTGCCATCAGACAAACAAAGCATCCTAACTGTAATGGTGTGCTGTCCCAGGTGCCATTCCTACTCTTCCTGAACCTGCTGAATCTATCCAGATGTGTGGCTTAATTTTTCATTTGTTTCAGCAGTTCAGGAGTCATCTTCAAATATTTGTGCAACAAAGTCAGAGTCCTTCAATGAGTGGCCAGCTAGTCTTCATCAGACTCAGGTTTAGGAGAGCACACAGTTATTCTCATCTTCCCATAGCTGTTTCTAAACCACAGAACAAGTTGAGCATTTTTTTTTTGGGTGGGGGGTAAAGTATTTCTTTATCTGAACATCTATGAGTGGTGCATGAATGAAAGATATCATATTCATCATATTCACACCCCAGAATATTCTTCCATGTTGTCTCACCCTTTTGCCTTGTAGGACATTCTTAGCAGATGTGATAAACAGTAATGATGCAGCAGGATATTCCAGACAAACCCAAGGTCACTAGCATTTGTTCTGGGTCCACATTAATTTCAGTACAGAGTACTGCCATTTTGTTTGCCATGTGTTCTGTTAAGATTCACCATGTACTTTGTGGTGGTTGTTGTGACTCTGAACTACAGGGGACTGCTAGTTTTCCATGTAGTGATTGGTTGCTGCTGGCTTTTACTCAGAACTGCCTTACCATGCAGAAGTCTTGGGCACTACTCTGGTTACAGTCTGAATATGTTCATCAAGCAGGAGAATTCTTCCCTTGTTCAAATCTGTAGCACAATGTTTATCAGATGTATTCTAAACTCAGTGCTATGAGGCTTTTCTGCTGCAAATGATGTCCGTGGTGACTAGGTCTCCTGATAAGGCAAGCTTCAGGCAGACATTTTTAATTTTGGCAGTTGTTTCTGGTAGCATGTGTTTTTGTAGTTTCATACACCAATTTGCATGTGATGATTCTATATGAGTTACTGAATAATTTAGATTGTTTTTTAAGTATCAAGAACCAATAGCATCTCCTGCATCACTGATACTGCTGCAGCATAAAATGGACATTAATCATGATTGCTAAGCTAAGTTTTCTTTAGTTGCTAAGGGTACATGGGTCTCGTCTGCTATCTCCTTTTGTGTTCCTGAACATGACAAATGTTTATAATGAAGGGGAACATTAAACAGGAATTATAATGGTGAAGGTAAGCATGGGAAGCAGAACTTGTTCCCATCAGATTGAAGTGCTGTGTCCTGTAAAACCTAGGATTCCAGGACACTTCCTCTCTGCAGAACTCATATTCAGGTTTATAAAATACCTTGGATCTGATCTAGGTACACATACCTCTCACCCTCTTAATGCAAGAAATCTAGACAAAGCCAACAATAATGGGGGAGTCGACAAAGGTCCAATATAGGGATAGATTTTAATTATTGTTCTTATAAACTTAGAAAGTTGCTATTTATATTATTATAATGCATTTTCTGAATGATACAAAGTTTGAAACTCAAGTGTCATTATTTGATGACTTTATTTATCTCCGATTTGCCAAAAAACATAAATTTTATGGGGAAAGTTGAAAAATATGAATTGAAAATCTGGGCATTCTGTGAAAATCTGGACATTTGCGAGATATGTACATACAACGTACAAGATGATGCAGATTACATGGTGCATGATGGATATCATTTTTTATTTTCTGTATGCCAAATGTTTTGCAGATAAATTTAACAGCTGCTAGACAGGAGCCAGTGATTCTGCTCACAGACTGTGTCAGGCTTCTTAAGGCTATTTCTATGTGTCCGTGCAATGTGGCTCTGAATGGATAATTTTCAAGGGTGTCAACATTATGTGTTACATTTGCAGGAGGTATATAAGCATTCTGCTGTAAAAATAGTTATTTAGGTCATATCACTGGGATAAAAATGCTTGTATTCCTTTCAAAACATTAGTTGCTAACATTACAGTTAATATGGTGCATGTAATCAAGGCATCTAGCCTCCTTATGGAGTGTCAGTAGAGAGGCCCATTGCAGGCTATGCTGGATAAGCTGTACATATATCTTTAGTATTTCGGGCAATTTGTGATGTTATGTAGTTGTTTACATTGTTAGGTCACTTTAAAACTTTATAGCTCATGTCATCCTGCAGCTACCCTAAAGCTATAATGCTATTCTTTGTTTTGGGCCTGCACCTCTCAATCCCATTAGGAATAACACCTTTTCCAGTTCAAATATTCAATCATAATCCCCATTCAAAAAAATGCTGTATCATCCCCTGACGAAATCTGGTCAGTACCTATACTATGGCCTATAACCAAGGCACTTGAAAAGTTAATCCATCAGCAACTGATAGACCATCTAAGTTAATATGGATCACTTACTAACTCACAAAGTGGCCACAACACCTTCACCATGATATACCCAGTTGCTGACAAAATACATTCATTCACAGAAAAAAAGGACATTTGACAAAAGCTGTATTTGGATCTGCACAAAGCCTTTGAGACATACTATTAAAGAAGTTTACATTGGCTGGATATGATACCAACGCAGTACACTGGTTTGATAATTGCAGGGCATTCATAGTCTAATCTGGCAAAATCAAAACAAATGCAGGGTCCTTTAATCAGGTGTCCTCCAGGACTCATTTCATGAACCAGTTATATTATCACTATTCATTAATGACATTAACAATACTATCCCTACATCAAACATCACTGTGATATGATCTAATCCTGCATACATATGTCCTGTCCGCCCACAACAGTACAAAAAATGCCTTTGGACGAACTTTAATATGCTATGTAAATGACTTTCATCAAACCCACTCACTCATAATGTCTCTAAATCTGCTGCAATGTTCTTTGGCACTCACGATTAATGATGTAAAACTAGCCCTCGAAATATAAAAAAAACTTGAGCAATGAACTCCATAAATCAGTAGTAGAGTATAGTAGCTCTGTCTTGATTAAATGATTGCACTTTCAAATGTAGTTGTTATCTGAATTTAGATTTTTTTTTTTTGTGATGGTAGCTCTGGGCTGTTGCCACTAATTGATTCTTTGTAATCATACAGCTACATTTAGTTGCTATTCCTAGAAACAATGTGCAATATTAAGTTTTTAATTCCTTCAAATTCTTACTGACTTCAGTGAAAACTGTCTTCTGGCTGAACTATAGTAACATTTGGCTAAAAGAGAGCACTGGGCACAATAATGAGACCCTTATTAGTGCTTTCGACAAATCTGATTTATGGGTGATTGTCATTTCTATTGGTCTTTGTCAGAGGTGTCTTTATACTATACTGCATTCTTTACATAAGAGAAGAGAAGTCTGTGTGACCCCTGTTTACCAGTGCATGACTGCCATAAAGCCCAGCAGCCCTGGGTCAATAAGCTACAGGCCGGCTGGTGTCTAGTTGCCCAGCGTGGGTTACCTGGGATAGCTCTGTTGATTGCAAGCAGGAAGTAAAACCAATCAGCCTGCCAAAAATGAAATAAGGATTGGTACAAGCAGTCAAAGTTCATTTACAGGATGCAGATTGGATGTGGGTGACATGATGGTACATTGAGGAGGTGGGTGACATGATGGTACAGTAAGGAGAAGGTGGGTGACATGATGGTACGGTAAGGAGGAGGTGGGTGACATGATGGTATGGTAAGGAGGGGGTGGGTGACATAATGGTATGGTGAGGAGGAGGTGGGTGACATGATGGTATGGTAAGGAGGAGGTGAGTGACATGATGGTACGGTAAGGAGGAGGTGGGTGACATGATAGTATGGTAAGGAGGAGGTGGGTGACATGATGGTATGGTAAGGAGGAGTTGAGTGACATGATGGTACGGTAAGGAGAATGTGGATGACATGATGGTACGGTAAGGAGGAGGTGGGTGACATGATGGTATGGTACAGGAGGAGGTGGGTGACATGATGGTACGGTAAGGAGGAGGTGGGTGACGTGATGGTATTGTAAGGAGGAGGTGGGTGACATGATGGTACAGTAAGGGGGAGGTGGGTGACATGATGGTATGGTAAGGAGGAGGTGAGTGACATGATGGTACGGTAAGGAGGAGGTGGGTGACATGATGGTATGGTAAGGAGGAGGTGGTTGACATGATGATATGGTAAGGAGGAGGTGAGTAACATGATGGTACGGTAAGGAGAAGGTGGATGACATGATGGTATGGTAAGGAGGAGGTGGGTAACATGATGGTACATTAAGGAGGAGGTGGGTGATATGATGGTACGGTAAGGAGGAGGTGGGTGACATGATGGTATGGTAAGGAGGAGGTGGGTGACATGATGGTACAGTAAGGAGAAGGTGGGTGACATGATAGTATGGTAAGGAGGATGTGGGTGACATGATGGTATGGTAAGGAGAAGGTGGGTGACATGATGGTATGGTAAGGAGGAGGTGGGTGACATGATGGTATGGTAAGTAGGAGGTGTGTGACATGATGGTATGGTAAGGAGGAGGTGTGTGACATGATGGCATGGTAAGGAGGAGGATGGACATCATGTGTATCCAAGGGACAAGATGGAAAGGCAATGCAGCAAAGCCACTTGGCTTGGGATCCAGAGTCTGCTACTCAGAGGAAGGACAGACTAGAAATATTGTGGGAACTGTGGTGAGGAAGAGTCTTCAGAAGACAGTGATGGATGTCATCAGGATTAGTGACAAACTGTTAGCAATCTGACTCCTGTGTAAGGATAGGACACTATTTATAAACTCAGCCTATATCCCACAGCAGGGTTGTGATAGTAAAGAAGAGAATGCATTCAGGCAGCAGTTTCAGGACCTACTAAATAAAGCAGGACATCATTAGGTGTTGATATTGGGGGAATTGAATGCACATATTAGGACAGACAGAACAGGAAATGAGGACTGCCTGGGTCCCTAGGGATGGGACAGCAGGAATAATGAAGGAGGGGCCATTCTAGACATTTTTTCTGGGTAAATGGCTTGATGGTGACCAACATATGGTTCAGCAAGAGAGACAGTCAAAACATCACATTCAAGAGTGGCCATCATGCAACTCATGTAGACTTCCTTCTATAAAATAAAGTGCATGGGGGTAGAACCATTGATTGCAAAGTAATCTCCAGTAAAACAGTTGGTCCTACAGCATAAACCACTGATTGTTACAATCAGTTGCAAGCAGTGGTCAGAGGAGGCTCGCAGACTAGGCTGAAGACCTGGAAGCTGACTAAAGAGAAAGCACAACAATTAATAACAATACTCAGGGCTGTAGCACTTCAGGAAGAAGAGGAAATAGGCAGAGTTGAAGAAGAATGGCAGCATATCAAAATAGCATGTGTGAGGACTATAGAACAGATATCTGGCCCAGCCAGGTATAGAAATAAGGTACTTAAGGAAAGTTGGTGGTAGAATGCAGAAGTCCAGGAAGTCACCAACAGAAAGAAGTAGTGCAGGAAAAAGTGTGAGATACAAAAGTCAATCCAGGCTAAGAAGTAATACTGGTTGTCTAGCAAAGAGGCTAATAGAGTAGTTGCAATAGTAAAGAACAACGCATCAGAGACACTGTACCAGCTTCTGGAAAGTGGCTTAATCCATTCCACAAAGAAACTGTATAATTTGCAAGGCAAGGACAAAAAGATAAATACAATAGTCATCAGGCACCCTTTGTAAGAGATGCCAGCAACAACCTGTTCACTAGTCAACAAGAAATCAAAGGCAGGTGGAAGGAGAATTTCCAGCAGCGTCTGAATGAAGAAGACTCCACAGAAGCTGTACTGCCCCAGACACATTCTATGATAAAAATAGAAGAGGAGCCCACCCTAGAAGAAGTAAGAATAGCACTAAGAAAAATGAAGTCAGGGAAAGCAGTAGGCTAGGATGAGGTCATGGCAGATATGATCAAGATGTCAGGTAAGTTATGGGTAGAAATAGCTCCAGAGGATACTCATAGAAGTATGAAGAGAAAGGCATATCCCAGATGACCGGGTATAAGAATTCTAGTGCCAGTGTACAAAAACAAGGGACATTTCCAGTTGTGATCAGTATAGAGGTATCACACTCCTGTCAAACTGCATGAATGTTCTGGAATGGGTGATTAATAAATAAATAAGCAGAGTTGGAGAAGGTAAGATGGGAGATGAGCAGTTCAGATTCAGATCAGGAGGCAGCACAACTGATCCATTGTTTGCAGTGTGACAGATAGTTGAGAGGAATCTAAAATGAGGAAAGAGTCCAATGGGGCATTCCTAAACTCAATGAAAACATATACCAAGGTCCCAGGAAAGCTGATTTTTGGCAGTATTGTAATGGCTTGAAGTCCCAGAAACATTGGTAGAGTTTGTGCAGGCTATGTACAAGGACCCAATGACACAAGTACTAACACTATTCAGACTCATAAAGAAGTTTCCAGTGCTAGTGGGTGTGCATCAGGGTTCAGCTCTGAACCACTGCTGTTCATTCAGTTATTGGACTACATTAGCAAACAGGTCAGAGAGGACATATCAACAAAGTTGCTGTATACAGATAACGTGGCACCACAGGCTGCTTCAGCAAATGATAGGTGAATGGAATGCAAAGCTAAAGGCACATGGGATGAAACTGAGTGCAGATAAGACAGTTGTAATGGCAGCAAATGAGATAAATGAGGCAAAGCTGAAAATTGAGATAGAAGGGAAAAATAGTGGAACAGATTAGCAGCTTCCACTATCTGGGAGGACTGGTTGAGGAGGAAGGAATTCTGAATGAGGAGGTCAAAGCTAAAATCAGAGGGGCTACAGCCAAATGGCTTAGAGTGTCAGGAGTAGTGTATAACAGGAGAATGCCAACAAAGTGGAAAAGCAAGGTATACAAAACAGTGGTGCAACTAGCACTACTGTATGGTTCATAAACCTGAGTAGTAAATGCAGAGTAGTAGAGCAAGTTAGAGGTGATACGAGACAAAGTGCTTGAGATGGGTAGTGAGATGCACACTGTGGCACAGATGAAGACATGTGGACATCAGAGTACAAACCCAAGTAGCTACGTTTACAGAGTAGGTTAAAGAGTTCAGATTACAGTGGTTTGGGCACATGTGCAGGAAAGTAAAAGACAAGCTGATGAAGAATGATGATGATGATGATGATGATGATAACATTGTAAAATTTCCTAATCATCAACAGGTACCATAAGACTTTCACTCAAATTACCATCACATCATGATGCCCAGTTAAACATCACATAATAAAGTGACACCACCTCAGAAGGGCATAAGCAATCATTTCCCTCTTATTGTACTGTACTGTACTGTACTATTAGCACTGGACTGGGAATACAAGTGCCTGCTATGGAGATGTAACCCCTTTGATCCTCCAGTGTCAGGTTAAGCATACATTTTGCTGATCTACTGACATTGTTGTCAATCGTCTTGTACATACAATTAAGTCGATGAGGTTTGGGTGTTCATTTAAGTAGTCTGTTACATAGAAACACATCAGGATGGATGGCAGGAACATTAAATGACCAAACTAACTGACTGACTACAACACACATGCATGCTGTCACTTTGGCTGCTCACTCAAAATGGTCCTCTTGCTTGCATGTGCTCAGTACTTATATGCACATGCCCACTGACTGGAATACTTCTTAAAGGTATATCACACACTCTGATCTACATCCTCCCTCTTTACTGAGCTGTCTCATATAGGCAATGACATTTAAATAAGCATGCAATTATACAGACAATAATAAACAAAACAGCAGTCATGTCCAGGTTGCTGTGTATCTGGAACTAGGTCTGGAAATGTAACCTGATCTCATAATGTAATAGTTAGGACTGGGTTTAGTAACAGAGACAGTCACTGGGGAATGTTCTGCTTCAAGACTCTTGGGGATATTGTCTGGAACAAGGATTGCTGATGGAATGTCCTCTGGAATAAGTACAATGGACAAGTCACTCTGAGAATTAGTCTTTGTCACAGGCAAGATGCTGTAACACTGGCTCAGACACCGGTAATAAATTGTTCTGATTCCACCTAAATTCCATTCCTTGTGATCCACAATGTACAATCTTGGCTCTTGACACAAACTTTTCACAAATTTGATGCGATCAAAACTTTTTGATGTCTGCATCCTCACTATCTCCCCTTCTTTTAATGAACTGAGCGGTTTGCTGGTTTTATTCATAGTACGACGTCTGGGACAAATGTTTTTTCAACAGTTGGGCTTTCACTGCTTTGTTGTTTTTAGCACACGAAACCAATAAATTGCTACTGACTGGTAATATGGTTCTGGTTTGTCTTGACATAAGTCTCTGGGCAGGTGAACCAAGATGATTATCACAAAGAATGTTTCTGAGATTTAGCAAGTTTAGAAAAACAATAGTATTGTCACGTTTGGATTTCTCTAACAGCTGTTTTGAACTTTGAACTGCATATTCAGCCAAGCCATTTGACTGTTGGTATTCAGGACTACTCATAATATGAACAAAGTCCCATGTTTCAGCAAATTGTTTGAACTGCTGACTTGTAAACTGTGCACCATTGTCAGAAATGACTGTGTGGACTAAAGTAGACAGAAAAATGTCTCTTCGACTTAGTAATGACAGTATTAGAGGTTAGGTTAGGAAGCAGGTCAATCTCAAACCTATACAAATATGAGCCTACTAACACCAAGTAATGTTGACCATTCCACACGAAGATATCTGTGGCTACTGTCAACCAAGGTAGTTCAGGAATCTGGCTTAACTGAAGTGGTTCTTTTTGTTGATGCGGCTTTGCACTATTACAAATAGAACAAGATGAAAGTACTTTCTCAATATCCTTTGACATAGAAGGCCAGAATACTAGTCCTCTCACCCTTCTTTTGGTACAGTCAGTTGCTGGTTGGCCACAATGCAAGATCTTAATGTATTCTTATTGCAAGGACTTTGGAACAATCACTTTAGGATCTTTCACGGTGATACCATTGTCTAACAAAATCTCATCTCTGTATGGAAATTACTGCTGCACTTCTACTGGTTAACAAGATTGTTTTGAAGGCCATCCGTGACTGATAAAGAGGTTAAGCTTTGGAAGAACTGGATCTAAAATTGTGTAAGTTCTAAGCTCATCAAGCTGTGTGGAAGAAATATTTCTCACTTCCGTGACTTCAAAATCAGATTGCTTATTCTGTGTTTTTTCTGGATGATCGAGATAAAGTATCAGCAAGATAAAGAGGCTTGCCTTTTTTGAAAACAAACTTGAAATTGTACTTTTGCAATTTGAGCATCATGCATTGCAGTTTTGGAGGAGCTGTGTGCATTGACTTTCTCAAAATAGTGACTAGAGGTTAGTGGTCTGTTTCGATCTGGATATGTCAACCATAAATATAATCATGGAACTTCAAACATGCAAACACAATTGCCAAAAGTTCTTTCTCAATCTGGGGATACTGTATCTTGGTTTGGGTAAGATTTCTTGATTCACATGCTACTGGTCTACCCTCTTGAAGAATGACTGCACCTAGACCAAACTTTGAAGCATCACAGGTAAGAGTAACTGGTTTGTGAACATCATAGTATCTTAGAGTTGGTGGACTGGCAATTCTCTGTTTCAGGACATCAAATACTCTTTGGTGTTGATCTGACCAGGACCAAATTACATCTTTGTGTGTCAGTTCTCTTAATGGCACTAAAAGTTGACTCAAATCTGGAACAAACTTGCCTGGATAGTTGATCATGCCAAGAAAACATTGTAAGGCTTGAAAATTGTCTGGAGCTGGCATCTCAAGAATACCTGTTTGCTTGGAAGGATCTGGTCATAAGCCTGAAGTGGTAAACTAATGACCAACATAAGCAACTTCTTGTAGTCTGAATTTACACTTCTGAGGATTCGGCTTAAGATTCACATTATGTGCTCTTTCCAGAACTTTCTTGAGGCTTCCATCATGTTCAACTTCACCATTGCCTCCTACTAGTACATTATCTACTGTAATAGCACATGGATAGCCAGAAAAATTTGCTCCATCATACATTGAAAGATTTCACTGGATGAATTTATTCCAAATGGCATTTTCAGAAAACTGTATCTTCCAAATGGCGTACTGAATGTGGTAAGTAATGGAGATTTTCAATCAAGCAAAATCTGCCAAAATGAACATTTTGCATCTAAGACAGAAAAAACAATGGCATTTGGCATTAGAGCAGCAACCTCTTTGTGTGCATAGGATGATAAGGCCTCTTCAATGTTTTGTTCAAGTCTCTTGTATCAATAGATATTCTGATATCATCTGAGCTTTTATTATGGGCTACTACCATTGAAGATACCCATTCAGTTGGTTCTTCTACTGGACAAATTACTCCTAGCTGCACCATTTTGTCTAGCTTGGCTTTGACTCTGTTCTGCATAGCTACTGGAATTTTCCATGCTGGTCTGATAACTGGGATGACCTCTGGGTCCAACTTCATGGAGTACACAAGTGGGAGTTTGCCTAGTTTCTCTTCAAAAATATCAGCATACTCAGAAAACATAGTTTGAGCAACATTTGAGATGTTCTCATTCAAGCTAACATGGTGAATTTCTCTGTTAAAGGAAAGCAGCCCCATTTTCAAACTATCTCTGTGGCCTAATAATGACTGCACATGTATCTTGACTATGTAAAACTGCAAGTCATAGCTGTTCCCAGCAGAGTAACATGAAAGCACTACTGAGCCTTTGGCTTGAATTTATTCACCACCATAAGCAGCAAGCTTCGCACACTTTGTCAAATCAAGTTGTTCTGCAGCTCTTACTCTAACAAATGTTTCTGCTGATATAACATTGCCCTTTGAGCCAGTATCTACTTTGAGCTCTACAGGACTCCCATTAATCCAAACACTACAAAAGATTTCATTCTTTGGCCATAAATCTAATATATTGACTGTTTCACCAAGCACAGACACACCATCAAAAGAAAAAGTAAGGTCGCAGATCAACCTGCCTCTTTGTATGCTCTCTTTTATTAAAATAATGTGTCTCATTTAATTTACAAAACCTTTTGAAATAATTCCACTTATTAAACAACAACAAATAAAAAGCCAATAAAATAGGAAACACACCGCTTTATTAAAAAAAAAAAAAAAACTTAAGTGTTTTCGTCTCTCTACCATAGATTAGAGACTTCTTCAGACTGAGGTCACAATACATTAAACCATTTTAAATACAACAAGCATCACATGGTTAAAAACACATGACTAAAGAACACAATTAGTGTTTTAACCCTTTCCTTTTTAAGAACAAAACAAAATCTTCCCGATTATTCAGGCCAGGTGGAAAGCAAGTATTCAGTTGTACTTGCCAACAATATTCTAGCCAGCCAAGATCATCCTCAGGATTTAACACATTTTGCACATTTTGTAAAGCTTCTAATACAACAAATTTAAACTCAACTCTGCACACTCCATTTTTATAATGCTTACTTAATGCATTATTTTCATCTGCAGTTTGTATCGTATATTTATGCTCATAAATCCTTTTATTCAGCTCACTTGTTGTTCTTCCTACATAAAATGACTTGCATGCCACACAGAATGCCAAATAAATCACATATTTTGATTTGCAAGTGAATAACCATTTAATACTGATCCTATTCTTCCCTAACATTGTCATCCGAATCCGTATATAAATAGTTGCACGTTACATTTAAAACATTTGACCATTCCTTTTCTTTCTACCACTTTCATTGGTTTATTCAATTTGTCTTGGAAAAAAATGTATAACTCTTGGCCTTCTTCTGTGTAAAAATAGGTTTATCCCCTATAATTCTTGTAATTTCAAGACAACCTCCAAAAAGTCCCCAATTTTTTGTAATAATACGTTTAATAGTACATGACTTTAAACTATAGTTTACTGGCATCATAGTTCTACTGATGTGAGAATTTTTAATAGTTAACCTCCCAATATTATTATTTTCCCTTTGGTCAATTATTTGTAACATACAGGACTTACCTTTATAGGATATCCCATGGTAACCATTTTACTACAATAATGTTCAGCCTCTTCTAAAAAATCTTCATCTTTTCTTGTTAAATTAGTAATTCTAATTATCCTCTAATAATGTTAGTTTTTGTCTTCTTAGAATGCATACTGATGTAATGTAGATAGAGGTTATTCTGTACTTCCTTTTTATATACTTTAGACACTAATCTATTCACATCCTTAAAAATAGTTATATCCAAAAAACTGATTTCACTAGCACAAGACTGGCAGGTAAATTTTAAATAGGAACACACATTGTTGATATAATCAATAAACTTTCCCCAAGTTTTTTCGGTCCCTCTCCAAATTAAAAACACATCATCAATAAATCTAAACATTTTAACTATAGAATTCTTATTTACACTTTCTAATATATTCACAGTTTCTCAAGCATGCATAAAAATATTGGCATAGCTAGGAGCCATTGCCGCTCCCATAGCTACCTCGTTTGTTTGACAATAGAAATCATCATAAAATGACAAAAAATTATAACTTAAAATAATATCTTTTATTTCCATTATCAGACCAACTGTGTTGTCAGAAAATAACGTAGATCTTATTAATTTTATTCTAACAGTATCCATTCCCTAATTATTAGGTATCATGGTCTAAAGTGACTTGATGTCTAATGTCAGTAACAAATCACTGTCAGTAACAATAATAATCTTAATTTTCCTTAAAAAATCAAAAGTGTCTTTAATATATGTGCTAGCATTTAATACAACCTTTTGTAAACATTTGTCGACAAAGATTGATAAATGTTCTATTTTGGTATTCGCACTGGAAACTATAGGTCTTAATGTCAGATCATTTAAGTCTTTATGGACCTTTGGGATACCAAAGATCCAAGTAATTTTGGGATTCCCATTAAAAAAATACTTTCTCAGATTTTCATCAATTCTCCCAGTGTAAAGCCATTCTTCAATGCATGAATCTATAAATGAATAACACTTCTTTATTTCATTTATAGTAACTTTCCTATACAAATCTTTATCAGATAATAATTCACACATTTTACTAATATACATTGCTCTATCAAGTATTACCAGTGCTCCCCCCTTATCAGCCTTAAGAACTAATATTTCTTCATTCTTAACAAGATTATTAAACAACCTCCTCTCTTCAGATGACAAATTATAATATTTAAATTCAGGTTTTCTGTCTAAAACATCGATAATTTGCATTTCACAGATATTTAAAGACATTTCTAATTCTTTCTTAAGTGGGGAGGTTATATATGCTAGGTTTAAAAACTGGGATTTTTCTATCTTGTTGTTTCCAAACATTAAATCAAAATTCAAACACCTTACATTATCTTTAAAAATTATTAATAATGTCAATTTTGTTCGCTCGCTGGGCTGGTGCAAAATTCCAGCCCTTACTTAGGACCACATATTCTTTATTAGTTAGAACATAATTAGATAAATTCACAATTTTAAAACTGACCTTGTCCTCTGACTTTGTCCTTCTTTTTTCTAGTTTTTTTCTCTGTTGTCCTTTCTTTCCAAACCCATTTTTTGGAAAACCTCCTCCTGAAGGGTTAGCCATTATTTGGGCCCAGGTTCTCTCTCCTCCATCAATTCTCTGATGGACATTTACCAACTGCAAACTTCCTGCTTTTTGAAATTCTTGCTGCCTTTGGAACTGTAATGGATTGGAGTCTGCACTCGTGCCTTTGTTCATATTTCCACTAGTACTAGTGATATTTGTAGTTAAATGTTTATTATTAACTCTCACACTGTCCGACAACACTGTTTGCCCTATAACTTTCTGGTGTAAACACTCGGTTCTCCCCACAGTGTTAGTATTAGTTCCCACAACATTAGCATCTTCCATAATTCCATCAGCAGGCACTTCATTCTGCAACTGTAAGCTGTAAACTGAAGCCACTCCCCTGGCATAATTCTGGTGGTCACATTCAAATTTCTTTATTTTCCTCTTATATGTTGCATTCAACAACACTTCAATTGTTGAATTGAACAATAAAATTCATATGAACTTTTTTAAATTAAAAGAGGTGACATCAACTGATAATTTTCTGAGAATAAAATGTGCTCTATACAAGATAAACTGATTAAATTGAATGACATTTTGTATAAGAGGAAAATAAAGAAATTTGAATGTGACCACCAGGATTATGCCGGAGGAGTGGCTTCAGCTTACAGTTGCAGTATGAAGTGCCTGATGACATGATTATGGAAGACGCTAATGCTGTGGGAACTGATACTAACACTACGAGGAGATCCAAGCATTTATACCAGTGCGTTAGAGGGCAAACAGTATCGTCGGACAGTGTGAGAGTTAATAATAAACGTTTAAAGCTTCAAACCAAGGAGGAAATAGTGCCTTGAAAGTCAAAATAACTGAAAAAATACCAAAGCACACAGGAACACAGTAACCACAGCTTCACGAAGTGAATAAGGCAGCAAAATGTAATCTTATTTAACGCCACAAACAGCACAACCGCGGTTTCGTCCTCCTACGTACAGGACTCCATCAGAAATACAATGAAAACCTAATTCCCTCCTAATATACTAATTCATGAACTATTTAATCACTTAAACCCCTTGTTGTAAATTAACTAAGTAACTAGGCAACCATCATTTTCTAAAATTGAAGTTGCAAACGGACTTTAATAATAAATGCTAGTATAAAATTTAAATGTTAAAATGTCAGAAAGGAATTCTTATTTTAACCTATTTAAGAACACATTAATGTACAAAACAGTTTGAAATATTCTAACTGTTATGCATACAATAAAATTAAAAATAAAACATATAAAATACTATTGTTTAATTGCATTGTGCTTATACAGCCAGGAGATGGCAGTATTGTTTAGCTTTGCATAGCATATCCATTACATACATAGTATTTTATGTTTTATTTTTAATTTTATTGTATGCATAACAGTTAGAATGTTTCAAACAGTTTTGTACATTAATGTGTTTTTAAATAGGTTAAAATAAGCATTCTTTTTTGACATTTTAACATTTAACTTTTATACTAACATTTATTATTAAAGTCTGTTTGTAACTTGAATTTTAGAAAATTATGGTTGCCTGGTTACTTATTAGTTAATTTACAACAAGGTTTTTTTAAGTGATTAAATGGTTCATGAATTAGTATATTAGGAGGAAATTAGGTTTTCATTGTATTTCTGATGAAGTCCTGTATGTAGGAGGACAAAAACGCGGTTGTGCTGTTTGTGGCGTTAAATAAGATTAAATTTTGCTGCCTTATTCACTTCATGGAGCTGTGGTTACTGTGTTCCTGTGTGCTTTTTTGTTTTTTCAAATAATAAACATTTAACTACAAATATCGCTAGTACTAGGAGAAATGTGAACAAAGGCATGACTGCAGACTCCAATCCATTACAGTTCCAAAGGCAGCAAGAATTTCAAACAGCAGGAAGTTTGCAGTCGGTAAATGTCTATCAGAGAACTGATGGAGAAGAAAGAAACTGTGCCCAAAGAATGGCTAACCCTTCAGGAGGTGGTTTTCCAAAAAATGGGTTTGGAAAGAAAGGACAACAGAGAAAAAATGGAAAAAAGGAGGACAAGGTCAGAGGACTTAGGTACTGTCAGTTTTAAAATTGTGAATTTATCTAATTATGTTTTAACTACTAAAGAATGTGTGGTCCTAAGTAAGGGCTGGAATTTTGCACCAGCCCAGCGAGCAAACAAAATGGACATTATTAATAATTTTAGAGATTATGTAAGGTGTTTGAATTTTGATTTAATGTTTGAAAACAACAAGATAGAAAAATCCCATTTTTTAAACCTAGCATATATAACCTCCCACTTAAGAAAGAATTAGAAATGTCTTTAAATATCTGTGAAATGCAAATTATTGATGTTTTAGACAGAAAATCTGAATTTAAATATTATAATTTGTCATCTGAAAAGAGAAGATTGTTTAATAATCTTGTTAAAAATGAAGAAACACTAGTTCTTAAGGCTGATAAGGGGAGAGCATTGGTAATACTTGATAGAGCAATATATATATTAGTAAAATGTGTGACTTATTGTCTGATAAAGATTTTTATAGGAAAGTTACTATAAATGAAATGAAGAAGTGTTATTCATTTATAGATTCATGCATTGAAGAATGTCTTTGCACTGGGAGAATTGATGAAAATCTGCGAAAGTATTTTTCTAATGGGAATCCCAAAATTAGTTGGATCTTTGGTATCCCAAAGGTCCATAAAGACTTAAATGATCTGCTATTAAGACCTATACATACATACATAGATACATACAAATGTTTGAAGCATGGGCATTAAAGCCCTTCTAGCTTGCCAGTATGCTAAAACACTTGTTCTCATAATAAATGTCCAGGCTGTTCTTAAAACATATCTAAACTAGTACTTGCTTTAATGTAATTTGGTAGTCTGTTCCAAGCATCAGCTACTCTGTTAGAGAACCAATGAGTACACTTCTCATTCCTATAGAATCTTCTACATAGGTTATCTGACGATTCTCTAGTACTTTTTGATAACCACAAACATTCCCAGAGATAGTTGTCCCTAAATGCCCTATATACCTGAATAAGATCTCCTCTTAAATATCTGTAAGATACACTGTACAAGTTCAGATATTTTAGTCTTTCATAATAACTTAGATTTTCACATCCATGGATGCCCTTAGTATATTTCCGCTGTACTCTTTCCAGTTTATTCATGCTTGTTTTCCATATTGTTATTCCATACATATGTTTGGGTCTAATGTAACTAACAAACAATGGCTTCATTATGTTTGATTTCCTAGACATTATAAATCTTTTTATACAACCTATAGTTCTATAACTATCATTAGCCAATTAGTTGATATGATTAGAAAAACTCATAGCTGAATCTCCCCATATAACCAGGTCCTTAAATGAGGCTACAGTTTCAATCACTGTGTGCTGTATTAAATATTCACCTTTCAGTTTATGTCTCCCAAATCTCATATGCTTAGTTTTTGATGTATTTATCAACATATTATTCTCCTGTGCTCAAATGGTCAATTTAGTCAAATTATTTTGCAGACATGCCTTATCTGTAACACTTGTAATCAGTTTACCCAATTTCAGGTTGTCAGCATATAGACTATATAGTGTCCAGCAGGAATAGCAAAACAGAAAGTTTATCAGTCTTTGTCGACAAACATTTACAAAAGGTTGTATTAAACATAGGCACATATATTAAAGGCACTTTTGATTTTTTAAGGAAAATTGACATCATTATTGTTACTGACAGTGATTTGTTAGTGACATTAGACATCAAATCACTTTAGACCATGATACCTAATAATTAGAGAATAGATACTGTTAGAATAGAATTAATGAGATCTAAGTTATTTTTTGGCAACACAGTCGGTCTGCTAATGGAAATAATAGATATTATTTTAAGTTGCAATTTTTTTGTCATTTTATGAAAATTTCTGTTGTCAGACCAATGGGGTAGCTATGGGAGCAGCAATAGCCCCTAGCTATGCCAATATTGTTATGCATGGTTGAGACACTGAATATATTAGAAAGTGCAAATAAGAATTCTATAGTTAAAATGTTTAGATTTATTGGTGGTCTTTTTAATTTGGAGAGGGACCGAAGAAACTTTGGGAAATTCTATTGATTATATCAACAATGTGTGTTCCTATTTAATATTTACCTGTCAATTTAGTGCTAGTGAAATCAATTTTTTGGATGCAACTATTTTTAAGGATGTGACTAGATTAGTGTCTAAAGTATATAAAAAGGAAGTACAAAATAACACGTATCTACATTACAGCAGTATACATCCTAAGAAGACAAAGACTAACATTATTAGAGGGCAATTAGTTAGAATTAGTAATTTAACAAGAAAAGATGAAGATTTTTTAGACGAGGCTGAATATTTTTGTAGTAAAATGGCTACCAGGGGTTATCCTATAGAAGTAGATAAGTCCTCTATGTTACAAATAGTTGACCAAAGGGAAAATAATAATCTTGGGAGGTTAAATAGTAAAAATGTTCACATCAATAAACAATTTCCAGTAAACAATAGTTTAGATCCATGTGCTATTAAAAGTATTATTTAATAAATTGGGGACTGTTTGGAGGTTGTCTTGAAATAACAAGAATTACAGGGGATAAACCAATTTTTACACAGAAGAAGGCCAAGAGTTATAAAAAATTTTTTTAAGACAAATTGAATAAACCAATGAAACTGGTAGAAAGAAAAGGAATGGTCAAATGTTTTAATTGTAACGTGCAACTATTTATATACGGATTCATTCGGATGACTTAAAGTTAGGGAAGAATAGGATCAGTATTAAAGGGTTATTCACTTGCAAATCAAAATATGTGATTTATTTGGCCTTCTGTGTGGCATTCAAGTCATTTTATGTAGGGAGAACAACACGTGAGCTTAATAAAAGGATTTATTAGCATAAATAAGCGATACAAACTGCAGATGAAAAGAATGCTTTAAGTAAGCATTATAAGAATGGAATGTGTAAAGTTTAGTTTAAATTTGTTGTATTAGAAGCTTTACAAAATGTGCAAAATGTGTTAAATCTTCAGGATGAGCTTGGGTGACTAGAATCTTGTTGGCAAGTAAAATGGAATGCTTGGTTTCCACCTGGCCTCAATAATCGGGAAGATTTTGTGGTGTTTTTAAAAAGTAAAGGGTAAAATACTAATTGTGTTCTTTAGTCGTGTTTTTAACCATGTGATGCTTGTATTTAAAAAAGATTTATTGTATTGTTACCTCAATCTGAAAAAGTTTCTGATCTATGGCAGAGAGACGAAAGCACTTACTTGAGGTTTTGTTTTTTAATAAAGCAGTGTGTTTCCTATTTTATCAGCTTTTTATTTGTTATCTTTGCAGTTAAGTCTGGTTTTTGCTTTTGGAGATTTTGATTCCACTTATTGCAAGAATGGCACTGCTGACCAAAAGCTAAACAGTTCTTCAATTTGGCTTTGTGATTTTCACCACAATTATGACAATTGACTAAGAGGCTTACTACAGGTTTTGCTGAGTCACCTCTGTGCTTTGCTGAATGCACTCTAGACTGTACTAAAATAGCTCTGGGTTTTGCTGAAGTGGCCCCACCCTTAGGCCTGTATCTTTTAACTTCATGCTGCATGCTATCTACAATTTTCTGCAATATTGTTATCAAACACAAGTGGTGCGGGTCTGCGAAATCCTTCTGCCATCCCACAGATTATAGCAAAATACAATTCAGTCTTGGCCCTTGTAATTATATATGAACATGAATACACACCAGGTACTTGTATTAATATTCAAATGCACAATAAACTCTTTGCAAAGACTGTACTTTGCGAATTATTCTTTGAAATGAGTGCACTTTGGGAAATAGCTTCACTGTAATACTGCACACACTTGCCAACACTTTGTACACTTTGGATACTTTGAATAGCTTTAGTTGATGTGAAAAAGTAGTTGTTGTTGTTGTGTCTTTCGGCTTTTCCCGGTTAGGGGTCGCCACAGCGGAACTCCGGTCCGCTAATGATTGGCAGTAGATTTTTACGTGCCGAGTTGCCAGCTCTGACGCACAACCTTCAATGAAGGTACTCCCATTCACGCATGTCTCCACACAGAAGACGCTTTAGCTGAGAATCGAACAGGACAATGTCTTACTGTGAGGCGACAATGCTACTGCAGCACCACCAACACAGTTGATGTGAAAAAGTAGTACATTGCAAAAAAGAATGTATGGTTTCCCTTTTTTATACATTTTATGCAAATGTGAAAAAGTAGTACATTGCAAAAAAAATATGGTTTCCTTTTTTATACATTTTATGCAAATAGGATATTGTTTCAAATGTTTTCATAATTATTTTGAATATTTTTATCAATGTCATAGTTTCGGACATTTCATTTAATTAGAAATTCATTCTGAGTGTTCTGAGTTCTTCGTTTTATATTCGTTGTGAAAAAAATCATTTACGCGAGTTTTAGTACCTGGAATTTATTTCTGACCTGTTTGTGTGTTGTTTGAGGTTTGGAAGATCCACTCATGTATATTCATCCACTTCTGACCACTTGCCTCATGGTTCTGACTCTGGATCCCATTTAGACACCACGTTGCTCGTCTTTTACATACAATTAAAACGATGAGGCTTGAGTGTTTGTTTAAGTAGTTTATTACATACAAACACATCAGGATGGATGGCAGGAACATTAAACTTACTAACTAACTGACTGACTACTACACACATGCATGCTATCACTCTGGCCGCTCCTTCAAAATGGCAGTCTTGCTTGCACATTCTCAGTACTTATATGCACATGCCCACTGACTAGAATGCTTCTTAAAGGTATATCACACACTCTGATCTACAATTGCTGCTGCTGCTGTTGCTCTGCTTTCCACTTTGATTGCAATAAAATGAGGAGAAAGAACAGCAGCACAGGCTATTGCCTGGACTTTTCTTGTGGATGGCTTTAGCTGTCCATGGAGTCCTATGACCTATCTGGGTAGTTTCACATTTGCATTTTATAGGTGAAATCACTTGACTATTTGAGTACAGTAAAGAATTGCAGTTTCAGTAGATTCTGACATAATTTTTCTCTTTTAATGTTATTATCACAGTAAGTGACACCCTACCCTATGTGCAAACTGGGAAAAAGGGGTTATAGATGGATGCATGGATCTAAAAGTGCTGTTTTGTTGTTTAGGTCTTAACTAAAAGCCATACATAATTAGTTTCACATCTGGCTTTATGGATGGGATCTAATCATGCTATGTTGTTGTTTGGGTCTTAATTAAAAGTCATAATTAATTATTTTCAGATCTGACATTATGGTGATACTTGTACAATATTTCAGAGGTGTAGAGCTTCAAATTTTTAGCTTGATATCCCTTGGTCCTTACCATTACTGCATATTTAAGTTCTGCAAAAATACTGAAAAACGTGACCTCAGGAACAAGGACTGCTGTGGTTATGTTTATTATTTTGGCCTCTCATAATGTACTAAAAACTCATTTAGAACTATCTGGCTCAATATGATAAAAGAATGAAGCCTCGTTTATGACCATACCATGTTTGTGTGCTAACTTTCATGGGATACATATGGAAATGTGCACACTTACAGGGGAAAGAGTTTCAGGACCTCACATCCATAAACATGTGCATTCAGACACCAAGTAAGGGTTAGGGCCATAATAAAATATATGGTTGTCTGGAGGACTGCCTCTGTGATTGCTATTAACTTACTGAACATTGAATGGGCCAATTGATTTATCAGGGTCAATCATTAGCTGGTAGCTTGGGGAAAAAAGCTCCTATTATAAAAAAATCTCATTGAGAATATTTACAGTTTATTGTACCCATGGCGTTATAGTCTGTAATGTTGCTGATTCATTTGGTGGGTCACTTCCTTTGTATTCCAAACTATGGTGCTTCATTGTTCTGACCTAATATTTTAGGATGACGATTTTAATTTGGTACCGCACAGAGTAAGAGTACATGGAGGAAAAAGAGTAAATCATGCAGTCTCTCAGACCTGTTATAACATGCTTAACTACCTCACTTCCTCACAGCTCCAAATACATATCCAACTGACTTACAACTAGCTTCCTCTCACTACCATGTATACTACTCACTCAGTCTCCTCTCTTACTCCTCTATCTTCCCCTTCCATCCCATTAGCCCTTCTAGCTTGTTCCACCTTTGTGTGGAGCATCTGCTTTATATCTGTTTGAGTTTAGTGCAATATTTGTATATAAGATTTAGGTATACGAGTTTAGAACAGTATCTGTTTGAGCTTAGTACTATCTGTATATACATCCTACCTTTATTCCTAGCCTTTAGCTAGATATTGGTATATCTGTTCATTACTATGTTTCATATCGTATGTATAGCTAATGTTTGCTGCAGTATGTATTATTTGCTATTGTATGTATATTCAATTGTTCTTCATGTACCCTGCTGCTCATTTATTGTTCTGTGTAGCTTTTCTCCCTGGGCCTCCACTGAAAAAGGACCTGTGTCCAGTTGGAATTTCCTGGTAAACAAATGTAAATAAATAAATAAATAATAAATGCAGACATAACAAATTGTTCCTAGGGTGGAAAATCACAGCCACCCTGCAATATTCATAGTCTAAGATAGCAAATCATTTGTAAGTGCACTTACAGTAAGTTGTGATTTGTGCAAAAAAAGCAAATAGACAACATTTAAAAAAATACTTTATTAATCAGCATATGAAGCAGCCATGGTAGCACTGTGGATTGTCATTAACAAAACACTGAGTACCTCGGGGCATTTACAGTTACCACCCATCCCATTGTCAGCGGGACACTCACGGGTTGAGTCTTCTCATCCTGTTGCCCACATTGTCAGTCAATGGGACTTTAAAAGTCCCATTTTTCATAGCAGCTGAACTGCCATGGAAAAGCCAAAAATACTTCTGGTTATTCCACGGCAATGCGGCTACGTCATCAACCCGGACCTGCAGTTAGAGGTATTCCCTGTTAGGTCCGGGTGGTGTAATTCAAGCAGCAATTGGCTGCAAGGATGGAAGGGGGTGGGGATTCGCATCGGACAAGCCCTATAAAGGTCGCAGCTGTAGAGCAGTTCTGTATTAGTGCTCTACAGCTGCTAATAACGTCTTCTGATTGAAAGGATTGAGATTTCCCAGCTGAGAAGCCAGCAAGGAAGCCAGCCAGCCAGCCAAGAAGCTAGCAAGGAAGCCAGCTAGTCCAGCAAAGACTGTGATAGTGGTAAGTACATAGTATTTTGTGGCTTTAGTTATTTAAAATGGGAATATTGTTCTTTAAGTTTTTAATGTTTAGAGGTTAATAGGGGGGGGTGTAGTATGAAGTATTTAAATCTGTGCAGTGGTAATTTTGAGATTTCCAAGTAGTAGTTTTAAATGGGAATATTGTGCTTTATTTAAATTTAAGTTTTTAATGTTTAGAGGTGAATGTGGGGTGCAGTACACAGTATTTAAATATGTGCAGTGGTTATTTTGAGATTTTTGAGTAGTAATTTAAAATGGGGATATTGTGCTTTATTTAAGTTTTTAATGTTTAGAGGTAGATGGGGGTGCAGTACGCAGTATTTAAATATGTGCAGTGGTTATTTTGAGATTTTCGAGTAGTAGTTTTTAAAGGTATAACACCTGTGTGTGTATGTATATGTAATTGTGATTGTTGTTGAGGGTATGATTTGGAAGCATTACTTTTTAAAGGCTGAACTGTGTGTACAGAAGTTTTGTTTATTTCTGGTAGGGGGGGGTCTTAAATATAAATGTAGTGTGATGTATTTCTATTGTTGTAGCTTTTACAGGGTACATTCTGTTTGCAGATAGAAAATGTTCGAGCATAGTTTGCACTTTTTTGTGTGGAAATGTGTACAATTTAATGTTGTTTTCAGGAAGTTAGGATATACTGTTTGGGTATTTTTTCCTGTTCTTGCAAGTCAATGTGCATGTGGTACAGGTCTACCTTTTGAGGGGGAATGTTAATAGTTAATGTAGTACATTTATTATTCTAGTAGGTACATGTTCCCAACTTGCCAAAGCTGTTTCAAGATCGTTTTCATTTATAGTTGTAAATGAGTGCATTTTATTTTTTATGCTGCCTTTAATAAGGTTAAATTGTCCTGCTTTGCTTGTAATGTGTGAATATGGGTGTGCTGATTTCACTTTGGCCTGTTTATTGCATCGCTGTGCTGGGTAAATTACTCTTAATTGCTATGTTGTGAGGTAAAAGGGGTCCATGGAGTCTGCTGTACATTGTAGTTTATTTTAGCTAGTCTTGCAAGAAGTATTTTTAAAAGGTAAAATGTTTACGGACTTTTTCTTTTTTTTTTTTTTTTTTTGTGGATGGATGCTCAGAAGTTAATGCAGTGCATTTGAGATTGTGCTAAACCATGTCGTCGTTACTGGATAGTTTGCTTTTATAAGTAGCAAAGTTTGTATTTTGTTTTTAGTGATATCTTCAATAAATTTACAATATACTGCTTTCATTATAATCCGATTACGGCCAGTGCTGCTGTTGGGCATATTCATTAGTAGATCATTGCGCTGTGTAAATTAGTGCTATACATTTATTTCTTTTAACTGCTGTAGTCAAAAGCTAAATTGGGTCTATGATATCCGCTGTGCATTCTCATTCATTTTAGTGTTTTTTTTTTGGTACAGTGAAAATGTGTTTAACTTTATTTTCTTGAGGGGTGGGGGGCATGTTCGGCGGTAAAAATAATGCATTTTGATTTCTACGAGCTGTGTTAATGTCAAAGTTTTCAATGGCCAAAATGCCCCCTACATTACCTCATTTACTATTTTACCTTTTTCAAATGGTTTGTAATGTTAATTCTTTTCTGCTCCATTCCTCAGTTCTGTCATATGCCAATGTTTTTCAAGCCAATTCTTTCATATGCCAATATTTTTCAAGCCAGGTCTTTCACATGCCAGTGTTTTTCAAGCCAGTTCTTTTGCGTGCCAATGTTTTTCAAGCCAGTTCTTTTGAGTGTCAGTGATTTTCAGGCCAGTTCTTTCACGTGCCAATGTTTTTAAGCCAGTTTTTTTGTGTGCCAGTGTTTTTCAAGCCAGTGTCTGTATTCATCCATCTAAAACCCCTTTTTCCCATTTTTGCCAGGGCCAGTTCGTTCTCAGATCTTTACTGAATCTATATCAAAGAACGTTAAGCTGCTTCATGTTTCATATGCCAATGTTTTTATGATATCAGGTGTCAGTCTTTTTCAAACCAATGATTTCATGTGCCAGTGTTTCTAGCCAGTTCATTCGTGCACCAATATGTTACTGCACCCCACTAACACAGTTTTGATAAATATGTTGACTATCAGGTAAGTACAGATTCAAGAATGAAGACAGCAGCAGCTCCATCACAGTCAACCAGCAACAAGAGAATGTGCAAGTGGCAGGATGTTTGGAAAATGGAATTCAACTGGATCAAGAGATGCAGTGATGTCAAAGCATTCTGCAGGTACTGCAAGAGAGAATCTCTAGTGACCCACGGTGGAAGAAATGATGTCGCACGACATGAGGCAACTGAACAACATAAGACTGCTATTCTTCAAGCTAAATCCAGTTACCTAATGATGAAGTGGGCAAGGAACACAAACATTGATGGACCAGAACTTAGGATCATTGCAGCAGAAGTCTCTGAGGTGTTCCATGCTGTTAAGCACAATATTTCCTATAACAGCTTGGACTTTGCCGTAAAATTGGCTAGCCTGTTGTACGGTGACTCAGACATTGCAAAGAAACTATCTTGTGGAAGAACCAAGGCTGAAGCCATAGTTGAAAATGTTTTGGGACCACACTCATTGTAATGCCTCCTGCATGACCTTCAAAAACCAGGCACTTCATTTGCAATTTCATCAGATGCTTCCAACAAGGGGAACATAAAATTATTTCCACTTGTTGTGAGATATTTTTCTAAAGAAGAAGGGGTGGTGAATGGCCTTTTGGACTTCTATGAAGACCCTGATGAATCTGCACAGGCCATATCACAGCAAATTGTGAACATTATGGAATGGCACTCCTTGTCCTGGAACAGCATTTCAGCATATGGGGCTGATAATGCCAGTGTGAACTATGGGAAGAAATCTGGTGTGTATACCAGATTAAAAGAAAAGTGCCCATCACTCCAGAAGGCTAACTGTGTTGCCCACATCATTCACAATGCAGCCAAAAAAGCTGCAGCACAACTACTGTACAATGTGGAAGATTGTTAATGAAACTTTTCAGCCATTTCCCAGGTTCTGACACAAGGACGAGAGACTTGAAAGAATTCTTTGAGTTTTGTGGCATGGAATTTGAGTCTGTTAAGACATGTGCCAAGAAGGTGGCTGTCACTACAGCCAGCCATTGAAAGATTAGTAAAATCTCCCAGTGCTCCAGTGTTATTTCCTCTCCCAGGGAGAAGAGGAGACCCCTTGGCAGGTATGGCAGTACTTTTCAGCTAATGAGCATGGTGAGAATGCATTGCCTACGCTGCCCCAGTACTATTTACACTTTCTCTGTGCTGTTCTTGTTGATGTTAATGAATATATAAGTACATTAGAAAAATCAGTACTTACTGCCATGGAAACTTTTTGTGTAATGGTCTCTCTGAAGCAAAAACTGCAGGCAAGAGCTGAAGGTGCTTTCTTTGGAGGGAAACTTAGGGCACTTATGAGCCCATTAGACAGCACTTCTGTTAACAAACTGAAAAGAGACTTTTTATTTATTTATTTTTTATTTATTTGCAGTTGGTTTACCAGGATAGTCCATTGGGCCAAATAACCCATTTTCAATGGAGTCCTGGGGAGAAAAGCTCCAGAACTAAGTATGTTACAAAAAGTGATTCATACTAGTTATACAAAACTATAACAAATTACAAATTATATAATAATCCAAAGTATTTTGACACCAGTAAACAATTTCAAGTAAACACAGAAGAAATAACTATGGAAGAACATTAGATAAAATTAATAGATTATAGATTATAAAGAATAATGTATGAAAAATTTTGAGTTTGTATCATATTCAAACTCATTGTGTTTTTGGAGACATCAGTGAAGTACTTGGAACAGTGGTTTGATTATACTGAAAACAACTACTTGTTTACACTGTCTAAATGATGTCTAACTGAGCCCTTTGCTTTCAGTGACATACTCAATGTGACCACTGCCCTGAGTTTGCAGGATGTAGATGAAGACCATCTTTTCAGGGACTACTTAGCAATTAGGCCCTTTCTCGAACAGTTATGTAAGATAATCTTGACCCCAGGAGAAAAGTGTCTGAAGCTTTTCAGAGAAGGGCCTGAGCTGACTGCACTATATCCAGTAATTGCTAGGTTATTATCTATACCGACATCAAATGCATTTGCAGAAAGAGTTTTTTCTTTGGTGAAAGGTAAATGGACAGATGTGTGAAACCGATGTAGTGTAGACTTGTTAAAAGCCAAATTAATGATGACTATAAATTACCGGATGAAATGTAGTGACTTTTATTCAAATATTGTTTCAAACCAGGCCCTTCTTCAAGCCATAAAATCTAATTCAAAATACAGTTTTAAAAAAACTGATTTAGTGTACTAGTGTGCAATATGTAGTACTAGGGTGCAGTATGTAGTTTTGTGTTTTTTCTTTGCTTTAGCTTTAATTTGCTAGTGTGCAGTATCTAGTACTAGGGTGCAGTATGTGGTTTTATGTTTTTCTTTGCTTTAGCTTTAATTTACAATAAAAACAGTCTTAATTTTACATGTCGCTTGTGTGTGTGGTATGCAGATTTTTTAGTTTTCTATCAGAATAGCCATGGTTGGTTTATGATGTTTTTTACTTTTTTAAATAAACAAGTGTCTGTTTAATGAGTAGTGTGTTTTTTTATTCCTTTAAAGTTTGCTTACTGTTGCAACTGAGTAATGTGTTTTTTTTAGTAATGCTTCACTTCATTTAAATGGTTT
This sequence comes from Protopterus annectens, assembly GCF_019279795.1. Classification (NCBI taxonomy): domain Eukaryota; kingdom Metazoa; phylum Chordata; order Ceratodontiformes; family Protopteridae; genus Protopterus; species Protopterus annectens. The sequence continues at coordinate 261,335,354 of NC_056731.1, read as the reverse complement.
GAGTTTTCAGTATGCTGCAATGTCAAAATGTTGTACCCATAACTGTAATACTGCATCTGCTTTAACACCTCTGGTGATGTCGTGGTGGGGTATGCCCGGTGTCATATTGGTCACACCCCTTGTCCTACTGGCCAGACCCCCATGTCCCACTTTGGCCTTGTTAAAAGGTGGCAACCCTGGGGGCATTATATAGTTTTCTAGGTGTCTGGCAGCAATGGAGGCCAAGAAAAGTTACTAGTACAGCATACCAGATGCATAGATGCAGTTGTACCCATTAGGAACAAGTACAGGACAGACTCCAAAATCAAACCCACATAGTGGACCATAATATTAACAAGCTTTATAATAAAAGAAAAATAATTTTGACCAAAAGAAAGAAGAATAATTTCTAGAATGTTACAGCCCTTATCACTGAAATAAACAACTTAGGAGCTTAATAAAATCCACCAAAGCCAAGTCTGAGGCTAAAATAGCAACCCAAACCAAAGACAATATTAAGGCATTTTTAGTTATGTTCATATTATCAAAAGCCCAACACAGCAATGCACCCAGCTGATTGTGAATGATGCTCCCTACACAGAGGCTGAAGATATAGCTGACCAATAAATTTAAAGCCAAAAAAAAGAAAGGTAAAGATAAAGATAAAATTTGTCCCAAATAAATAACTGGTGTCAAAATCATGGTGTGAAATTAAATACCAAAAAATGCAATGTATCCTTTGGGAAGTCAGCTACTATGCCCCTAAGATATGATCCAGTTGTTAGGGATTTGGGAACTATGTGGACAGTGATCTAACTTTTGGCCAACATGTATCTATATGACTGTAGAATACTGGAATGAGCTGGAAATAACTGGAAGAAACTGGAAAGTGACTAGAATAAATCTCAGTCTGTTAATTACCCAGAACTATGCTGAACAGGTGCTGGTCGCTCCTTTATGTGCCAAGTCTTCATGTACCCATAAAAATAAAGTCTGCATACACTGTAGTTTGGTTAAGAATGCTTTATTATGTACAGTGGAGGGAGATATCAACACTATCTGAATCAAATCTTAATGTCTGTAGCTTCTGCACTCATTATACTGTCCATAAATTCTGTACTGTCTCCAATAACAGTGCTGATAGTTATGTCTGTAGTTTTGGCACTCATATTCTGATAATTATGTCTGTAGCTTCAGCACTATCCTCCTGAATAATGCAATTAATATTATGCAATGCTGTATATTTGACCTGACTTCTGCACTCACTTCTGAGTGTCTGTACCAAACTTCTGAGGACTACACTGCAGTGACTTTCTGCGTACCAGTCCAGAACTAACTAACTAATTGCATCTGAAGTATCTCCTAATAATACCTAAACCCTGTAAAAACCTAAACACCTCCAGTGGATAGATATTAGCATGTTCATTTCCAATGTAGAGGCTACATTTAGAAGTTAGTGATATGTCCAAGAATTTGCAGATCTCCATGACCTATGCGTTGTGGTGTGGTTTTTGATAAGTTTGATGGGTCTGCATTTTCCACTAGGACAAATCTTCTTTAAAGTTTTCTAGTAACATTGTGCAACTGCTGAAAAAGTCAACAGGAAGTCAAGTGATGTCGTAATTAGATACACAAAATGTTATAGATTGCCTCTTAATGGTGAAGAACAGAGTTTTCCAAGATGCAAAACATTTGGAAGTATTACTGGGACTTTTGTCTGCCATGTGTAGAACATTGATGCCTTTAGCTAAAACGTTAGAAGCTGTGTCTTGGAATTCCTTCAGTCAAAGCCTATCTCATCTAAACATCCCTCTACCCAGGACAATATCTGACTCAGAGTGAAACAGCCACCCGGTGGCCCGCATCCCATGGGAAAGTGTGTTGTCTACCTAAAAGTGCATGTAAGCCTGAGGATTCTTTCAAACTCCTACATGTGCCACATCATTTATATAATTGCAGCAACCTGGTCTATGTATACTTGAGCCCCAACAGCATGCACACTCGCAGGGATACCCCCTCTCTCTCCTGATCTGTCTGTAGTACCCCATCATCTGAAGTAGTTAACTTCATTTGTGCATCAACCTATGGGTCTTCAGATCCATATTGGATCCGAGCCGGCAGTTTCCAACAGCTGAGATCCGAGGTCCAAGCTCCTCCCCCTACCCATAATCCCCTGCCATCCCTACCTGACCTCAGATCTAGTTTGCCGTAGTTGAAGCCAGCAGTTTGATCTTTGAGTTCCAGGCATTGGGATTTTCTAATCAAGACTTTGTGAGGAAAATTTGTCTTTTTTCTTTACTTTCCTGTCAAAAAAAAAAAAAAGTGTTGTGTGTGTGTTTAGCTTCCCCTTGTAGTTTTCTTTGCTACAAATTTTAATTTTAGCTTATTTCCTTCCCCCCCTCATGAGAGCATTAGGGCGTGTGTCTGTGTGTGCTTGGGGCCTAGTGTGTGTGTCTTTCTTAGTATAATATCTGAGGCCCCAAAGACATTCTTTGCTAAATGTACCGAGTGTGGCCATAAGCTATCCCCGGCGTATGGCCAGACTTGCTGCGTTTTGTGCCTTGGGGTTGAACACCTCTCCTCTGGTTGCACTATTTGTGTGGCGTTCAACCCCAGGGCACTTAAGGACTGGAGGTCGAAGTTGATTCTGGCGGGACTTCTGCCCCCGGACTCGGCTCTGACCTCTGGTCCCCCCGTGTGGTGCCTGCCACAGCTGCAGCAGTACCCACGACTGTTTCCCTTCCCCTGGCCGGGACTCAACCTCCCACCTCGGGTCAGGAGGATAGGGAAGCCAGAAAAGAGAAGCGCAGGGAGAAGCACCACAAGCGGCGGGCCGAGGCCTCTACATCGGCCCCACCAGCTAAGCGGGCTTCTCCCTCCAAGACCTCCGAGCCTTCTCCTTCCTGGCTTTGGTCACCTTGCTTCTCACTGGGACCGGAGGAGGAGGAGGCCCATTCTCCCTCGAGGTCACAGAGGCGGCACTCCTGTCCCGCCTCGGTGGCCTCGTCCAGGTCCTCCAAAAGCTTAATGGACGCAGATTTGCATTGGATGATGAGAAGATTCCTCCAGGCCCAACTGCAGATGGGAGTGCTCCTGCCCCCCACTCTGGGGGGGGAGCTCGACCCCCTTTTTCACCCCGATAGCTCCTTCTCCAACCCGCTTCCTGGGTTTGGAGTCCTTGGAGCTGAGTGGCGTTAGAGCTGGGGGTGTGTCAGTGGTGATAGTATCGAGTACTTCGGTGCCGACTGCGCCCTCGAGTCTGTCAGGTCCCTTTTCGGTGTATCCGAGCTCTCGGAGCTGAGAGCTGAGCTTCGGATCTGAGGGTGTCAGTGTGCCTTCGGCCAGGTCAGAGCATACTGGCCCGTCGGATCCGATAGCATCGGCGCCGGCCCTGATCCACTGGTCGGATCCGAGGGAGGGTTTGCTCTCGGATCCCAGAGAGAGCAGCTCTCATTCGGCTTTTGACGTGGTGGAGAGGGCTCTGTCGAGGGATTCCAGGTCCCTGGCCACAGCTACGGCTCCACCCCGCACTCCCTCTCAGTGGGCTCTGACTTCTATCACCCGGCCCCAGGGACAGCCTGCTCTAATGTCCCAGGTAGTTCCCTTGTTGGGACATGATGAGCCTGGTGAGGCCTCCTCGGACAGCCCCCCGAGGAGGTCCCTCACAAGCGCAAGTGCAAAAGGAGGCACTTGGACTCCCCTGAGTCCTTGACCGAGGACATAGATTTGGAGGAAGGGGAAGGATCCCCAAGATCACCCCCCGAAGATGTCTCCTTTGGAGACATCATGGAGATGCTCAAAATAAGGGGAGGGTGGTCCACCCCAAAGCCTACCTCGGACGAGTCTGTGTTCCTGGAGGCGTTTGAAGCAGGCCCGTCTACCTCTTGGGTGTCCCCTCCAGCCGACCCCCTGGTAGACCTGATCACTACCAGGGCGTGGAAGGATCCGGACACTGTGGAGCCCGTCCCAAAGAGACCTGATAGGATACTTAGTCTGCCCTACGACAGAGTGTACTGGAGTAAGGGATCCCCGGTAGATGCCATGTTGGTGGTGGCAGCCACCAAGAGGGAACTGGCCCAAGAAAGTCCCTCGGTCCATCCTCCTAGCAAGGAGTCTCGAGCGATGGACCGCCTTGGGAAGCGAGTCTTCTGTTCAGCTACCTTCTCGGTAAGGTCACTGAACTACATGGCACATGTCATACGGCTCCAGTGAGACGTTATTAAGGAGTACGCTGGGTCGTCCCCGGAGTCCATGTCGGCGGAGGACAAGCAGGTGTACTCTGCCCGAATGGCCACTCTTAGGTCTATTTCTAATACCTTTATGCGGCTACTATCCCATGCTACGGAAGGAGCCGCTAGAGCTAGTAGAGCGGGCGTCGTCATGAGACGACAGGCATGGCTCCGCCACTGTGATTTCCCGGAACCCTTTAAGGCATCGTTTGCTAATGCCCCATTTGATGGTTCTGCCCTCTTTGGCAAAACCGTACGCGAAACGTTAATCCAGAGTGAGAAGGACGGGAAGCCGTTGTCTGCTGTCAGAGTCTGCTTCTCTGCTCCCCAGAGGTCTTTCTCCAAGAACCAAAAGGGACAGAAGAAGATGTGGTTCCGGAAGTCGCAACAGTCCCACGACGCTCCAGACACCCAGTCCTTCCAAGGTAGAGGAGGACAGGGTGGACGCCGCCCTAGGGGCAGAGGGGGGTCCAAGGAGTTTTGGGTCCAGAGAATCGTTCTCTGATCAGCCCCCGCAGCAACCCTGAGGGGTTACCTGACTGCTCCACTCTGGAGGCAGTCGGGGAGCATTTTTTGAGGTACCTGGCAGCTTGGGAGTCCATCACGACAGATTGCTGGGTGCTTCGTATCATATCCAGAGGTTACCAAATCCCATTTCTTCATCCTCCTTGCAATCCCAGATTCCTCCCCGATGCCCCCCCCCAATCAGAGGGCAGAGCACCATTGTGGAAACCCAGCAGCTGCTAGAAAAAAGAGCCATTGAGTACGTCCCCCCAGACCAGTTTGGATCGGGCTTTTACTCCAGGTTCTTCTTGGTGTCAAAAAAGATGGGGGACTTAAGGCCAATCCTCGATCTATCCCTCTTGAACCTGTCAGTAACCAAAGAAAAGTTCCGGATGGTCACACTTCAATCCATTCTCCCCCTCTTGCGGGAGAATGACTGGATGTGCTCTATAGACCTCAAGGATGCGTACTACCACATCTTGATGGACAGACGCTCCAGGAGGTTCCTTCGCTTATGGCTAGGAGCCAGTCATTACCAATTCAGGGTCCTCCCCTTTGGTCTCACCACAGCCTCCAGGGTGTTTACCAAAGTTTTGTCAGTGATAGCGGCCCACCTGAGACTCCAGGGAATTCAGGTCTTCCCCTACCTGGATGACTGGCTCCTGACCGCCCCCACAAGGCATCTACTCTGCGCGGCCAGGGACTCTTTCCTCTGTCTAGCTCCCCGGCTAGGGATCACAGTCAATATAGAGAAATCTTCCCTCCTGCCGACCCAAATCATAGACTTCATCGAGGCCAGATTGGATACATGCTGGCTCCTAGCCTTCTTGACTTCGGACCGGCTTCGAACCCTGAGACTCCATGTGTGGGCCATTCTTCAATCTCCATCTCCTTCAGCAGCTTTGGTCCTGAGGGCCCTAGGGTCGATGGCAGCTGCCATCAACCTGCTGCCCATGGTGCGTTTTAACATGAGGGTCCTGCAGTGGACCCTCCAAGTCCAATGGTCCGTCCTGCATTACCCTCTAAACCATCCCATTCGCCTCAGCAGGGTTTTCAGGAAGGCCCTCCTGTGGTGGCTCCAGTCCCCGGACCTCCTCAAAGGTCGACCCTTTGCTGTGTCCCATCCCCTAACCACGGTGACCACAGACGCCTCTCGCCTTGGGTGGGGGGGCATTGTCTAGGCAGGACAGTCCAAGGCATGTGGGACCACACGGCGACCTCGCTGCATATCAATGTCATAGGGATGAGGGCGGTGCTGTTGGCATTGCAAGCACTCCAGAGCCTTCTTCCCGTGCGGACTATTGCAGTCCAGACGGACAACATGTCAGTAGTCTGGTATATCAACAAACAAGGGGGAACCAGGTCCTATCCACTTTGCCGAGAGGCCATGAGAGTGTGGGAATGGGCGATCTCCACCAACCGCTTTTTCATAGCGATGCACATTCCAGGACGGTCCAACATCCTAGCGGACAGACTGAGTCGCATGATTCTCTTGCCGTATGAGTGGTATCTGAATCCTGAAGTAGCAAAACAAATATTCTCCAAATGGGGTCAACCTTGTTGCGATCTTTTCGCTTCTCCCTCAAACACGAAGTGCAACGACTACTTCTCTCTAATTCCCCCACTCGGGGAATCCCCCCGAGATGCTCTGGCACATGCTTGGCCGCCTAGTCTCCTTTATGCTTATCCTCCTCTTCCTCTAATGTTGAAGTTCTTACAGAAAGCAAGTCAGCTGGGGAGCAGAATAATCCTCATTGCCCCATTCTGGCCTCATCAGGCTTGGTTCCCTTATCTATGGTCTCATCTAGTGAATCCTCTCTGGATTCTGGATCCCATCCCGGATCTGATCTCGCACCCGTTAGTCCTTCCGATCCTGAATCTGGACAATCTGAAGCTCACGGCTTGGTTGCTCCAGTTCCACTCCTAGCTAGGACTCCGTGTATCTCTTCTCCGGTCAAAGCAATCTTAGTGGCGGCCCACAAGCCGTCTACTAGAAGACTTTATGATAGCAAATGGAAACGTTTTTCTGTTTGGGCGGAGCAACAAAACTTAGACCCCTTTACGGCTCCGTTGCCCGCGGTGTTAGACTTTTTGTCAGGACTTTTTGACCAAGGAGCCAGCTCTTCCACGGTCAGAGTTCAGCTGGCAGCAATTTCACATTATCACATGGGGAGTGACCTAGGCCCTTTGATCTCAACCAGATTGTGTAAGGCCTTTTTGAAGGGTACCTTCCTACTAAGAGCCCCGGTGAAGGACATAGTCCCTCCTTGGGATTTAGTGCTCGTGCTCCAGGCTTTGACATCTCCTCCCTTTGAGCCTGCAGCTTCAGTGGATCTTAAACTATTATCCTGGAAAACAGCCTTTCTCGTCGCTATCACTTCGGCCAGAAGGGTTTCTGAACTACAAGCCCTTTCCGCCAAGCCACCGTATTTGACTTTTCACAAAGACAGAGTATCCCTCAGGACCAATCCCTCCTTTCTTCCTAAGATTGCTTCCGAATCAAATATCAGTCAAACTATTAACTTACCTGTCTTCTTTGCCAATTACCAAAACAAAGGTGAATATAAATTGCACTCATTGGATGTTCATAGACAACTATGTTTCTACTCACACAGAACAGCTGGTCATAGGCAATCAGACCAGCTGTTTATTTCCTTTGCTAAAACTAATTTTGGAAAATCAGTTTCTAAAGTCACACTGTACAGATGGATTTCACAGTGTATTCTACTAGCATATGAAAGTTCTGGCCGGCCTGCACCCCAAGGAGTCCACGCCCATTCTACTAGGTCAATTTCCACCTCTGCTGCCTTTCATTCTAGAGTCTCATTGGATGACATTTGTTCAGCAGCCACTTGGGCTTCATCTCATACCTTTATAAATCATTATAAGTTGGACCTGGTCTCCAGATAGAGAGCATCCTTTGGCTCTGCAGTGCTCCAGAACATCCTTCCATGAGGACCTCCCAAGATTTAGGTAGCTGGGGACTCTGTCCCATAGGTTGATGCACAAATGAAGTTAACTACTTCAGATTAAGAAGTTATGTACTCACCATAACATTCCATCTGAGTAGGTAAACTTCATTTGGCAGCAACTGTCCCCCCCTCCTTCCCCCTGACCGTCAGATGTTTATATTACTCTTATTGTCATCTGATTGTATCGAGGTCAGACCATAGAATGGCTATTTGGTGCAGGTCTTGCATTAGGCAAACTTGATCTGAGGTCAGGTAGGGATGGCAGGGGATTATGGGTAGGGGGAGGAGCTCGGAGCTCAGATCTCAGCTGTTGGAAACTGCCGGCTCGGATCCGATATGGATCCGAAGACCCATAGGTTGCTGCCAAATGAAGTTTACCTACTCAGATGGAACATTATGGTGAGCACATAACTTCTTATTCTCCACCAAGTGGCAGCAAAGCTCCACATTATTTTCTCCACCTAAGCCTTCCTAATGGTACCTTGCTGCTCACTACTGATTCAATAGCCTTTCCCAGATCTAGCAATTGCCCTTATTAAATAAAGTAAAGTAGTCTACCTTTGGTGTTATCCTCTTAGTTCTTGCCTATCCACTTACTCACACTACAGTATGCCAGTCAGCACAGAAATTCCAACAGTGTCTTGCCCTTACCTGCACTCACTGATACATTTTATTCTTCTTGGCACTCACCTCTGTTGGGTGTCTGAACCCGCTCTGTTCGCCCTACGGGCTCACTCCGCTACCCTCCCTGCCCCCTATTTCCACCTGCCCCACCACCTCTACATTTAGCCATCCCTATCCCCTCCCATTGACATCCTTCACCCAATCATAAATCATCCTAGCCATCACTCTAAGTTACTAACACCTACCCACCTGCACTGTGTTCCCTCCCACATCTCTTATTCTGACTTTCATACTACTAACATTCTTAATAAACCTCTCCTACCTGACACAACTTTCTCACCCCCATTATATCACACTAACACACTACACAACCAATTTCCATCTCAAATCCCAATCACCTTACTCTTCAATAACTCCAGAACTCTATCCCTATCACACCACCCTTCTCTACAAACCCAGAATATTTCCTATCATACCAACACCCACATTTCCCTGCCAATCACACCCAAACAAATCAGCCCAATATCCATACAGACAGCCCCAGTCTACTATCAACCTTTTAATACAATTACTACATCTTACATCTTTCCCACTGTCAGATGATATCCATCCCAACCCAGGCCCCATCAACTCTCCTTCCAACTATGTCTCCACCAGCACTCTCTTCTAAATCAATTCACTTCACAACAATCAATGCACAAAGCCTTCACAACAAAGTCCCTACTTTACATGCCTGGCTCTCCCATAATCACCCAGATATTGTCACTATCACAGAACCTGGCTAAAACCGCATATAACTGATAGTGAAATACTTCCACCTGGCTACCAAATAATCCACAATGATAGACCCATTAAGAAAGGAGGTGGAGTAGCCTTAGTTTACTCCTCTATCTACACAGTAGCTCCTTACATCAACCCTATCCCTACTTTATCCAAATCAGAATTAACCATAGCATCTCTAAAGATTAATAATCCCAAAACTATATGCATAGCCACTGCCTACATTCCCCCAGGACATAATAACATTCCATTACTTGAAGATATCCTCTTCTGGTTCTCTTCCACCTTCAAAAAGGAAACCTATATCCGGGGTGACATAAACATTAACTGAGCTAACATCACCTCTCAACCTCTTTCCCATGCAATCTCTTTAACTTTACCCAGATAATTAATGTCCCCACTAGGCCTAACAAAAATGGAACATCAGGCACAACCCTTGACTGGATACTAGTATCCCACCCCAATCTAATAGCATCCTGTGACACCCTCCCAGATCCTATCAGTGACCACCTACCTGCCTTTGCAGATCGGCAACCATCTCTACTCCTTAAGCAACACCATTACATCCAAATCTGCAACCTCTCTAAGTTCAACCCTCAAATATTTAATGACTGCTTAAGCCTAATCAACTGGAACCCCTTAAAAACACTACCCCTCAACAATGCTATCACCTACTTCAACACAGTCTTTCTAAATCTACTCAACTACCATGCTCCTCTTAGAACCAAACAAGTCAAATCTAAAATATCTCCTTGGTTATCCAAGGAAACTAAAGAATTCATGATACTAAGAGATAAAAAGTGGAAGCAGTTCCACACCAACAAAATACCCACTACCCTAGTAAAATACAAACAGCTTCAAAATTTCGTAAAAAAAATAATAACTAGAGACCGTAATTCCTACTACACCAAACTTCAATCAGCACACCAATCCAAACCTAAACAATCCTGGAATACTATCTCCTCTCTCCTCCAGCCTTAAAACAAAGACAATCCCTGCCCCAACCCAAATCTCTCTGAACTTGATATCGCCACATTATTCAACTCCTTCTTCATGGACTGCATATCTAAGTTATCTACATCCTTCCCCAATCTTCCTCCTTCCTCTCGATCACCACCCTCATCACTTCCTTCTGACAGTATACAAAATCCACCCTCCTTCAAACTGAACCATGTTCCCACAAGCATCATAAAAAAACTCCTATCCCAACTAAAACCTTGCTCTTCTGCACCTGACTACTTACCCCCTTATTTCCTCAAACTTGCAGCCAACAGCATAGCCCTACCTATCTCCATTTTAATAAACCAGTCCATCCAAGAATCCCACTTCTCATCTATCTGGAAACAGGCATTCGTCATTCCACTCCACAAGAGTGGTAAAAACTATGAAACCACCAACTTTAGGCCAATTGCTATTCTCTCCTCACTCTCAAAAATACTAGCAAAATGTATTCATACCCAACTAATGTCACATCTCACCCACAATAACCTCCTCACCCCCACCCAACATGGTTTCCGCCCTGGCCATAGTACCACTGCAGCTCTTCTATCCTTCCTTGAATCCATCAATCAGGCCGGTGACAATGGCAAACTAGTATCTTCCTTATTTCTAGACCTATCCAAAGCCTTTGACACTGTCTCCCATCCCATACTCTTATCACAACTTTCCTCTCTCAACCTTTCTCCCTCAGCGCTATCTTGGTTCTTTAGTTACCTCTCTGAAAGAGTCCAAGCTGTGAAATGGAAATCCTCTATATCGTCCTTCCTACATACCCCCACCGGTGTACCCCAAGGATCTGTACTAGGACCTCCTCTTTTCAATATTTTCATTAACAACGTTCATCTCTCCATTCCAAATTCCTCTGTAATTCAGTACGCAGATGACTCCACTATCATCTATATTTCTGACACCCCCTCTGACTTACTATTAAAAACTCAATTAGCCTTTGCAAAAACTGAAACTTGGATGCAGAACAACCACCTTGCCCTAAATGTGACCAAAACCAAACTAATGATATTTACTCCTTCCAGAACTTCCACCATTGATAATTCCTCCTTCACTATACTAACCCAAAAAAAACCCCACTGAAATTGTATTTCACACAAAGCTCCTCAGTGTCATCATCAGCAATCATCTAAAATTTGACATCCATATAAAGACCACTATTTAAAAAACTCATCAGAAATTAGGTCTCTTGTATTGGCATAATCACTTCCTTACTCCAGCTCCCAGAAAGACATTAGCCTCCACTTACCTTCTCCCCTCTGTCACATATGGTGACCCCTGCTCACCAATCTCCAACTCGGTTTACAATCCAAGTTAGAATCCTGCTACAATAAAATCAGCAAATTTGCCACTAACTCCAAATATTCATCCCATCACTGCCTTTCTCTTCAATCTCTTCAGTGGCTTGAGTTACCAAACTACCTAAACATTCTAAAGCTCTCCACAGCTCATAAACTCATCTTCAAACCTTCTAGCTGTCCAGTTTTCTCCTCCACCTTATACCCCTATATTCCAAATCGCCCACTCCGGTCAGAAAACCAAAACCAATTACAAATTCACAAACCCTCTGGCCACCTCCTGTTATCTTACTCCATAGCCAAACTTTGGAACTCCCTACCACCCTCCCTTCGCAGCACTGCAAATCCCACTAACTTCAAATCCCTCCTTCACTCACATCTATCCTGCAATTTCACAGGGTTTGGGAGGGTGGCCTAATGGTTAAGGTGTTTGCCTTACAACCACAAGGTACAGGGTTTGAGTCTCACAAGGGATAATTGTTTAGGCTTAAAATGGCTCGCAAGGGCAGTTAGCCTAGTACTAATCTATGAAGCTATAAGTGGATTTGCCCCTGCTCTTCACCCATGAGTTCCCACTTTTTAATTTATTATTCACACGTAACACACCGGTCTTCTCTTGCATCCTCTATTCTACTAACATATTCTCTGCATAGACTATACTATGTACCCTCTGTCTATAGAACAGATTTTCACTACCACTAGACCTATACTAACATTGATATGCTAAATTGTTGTAATGTAATATATACTGTATGTCTGTTGTTTTTGAACAGCTAAATTCACTAAGTTGTACTGTAACATGTACTACATGTCTGTTGTTTTGAACAAATTGTCCTCTTAATGATGGATCTAACTTGCTATTGATAATATTTTGACATTTTTGAATTGTAATTTGTCTTGTTACTGTAACTGTGTCATGGAGCTTATCTCCCGGGTCTCCACTAAAAATGGACCTTTCAAAGACCAGTGGACTTCCCTGGTCATCAAACTGTAATAAATAAATAAATAAATAAATAACCTTGGTTCCCAAGCCTTGTATCATACAAACAAAATGTGTTTCTACTTGATGTGAACGACCTGAGACGTACCTCCCCGGACTACATGAAAAGAGACATAGAGGAGCTCTCTGATTATGTAGCCCAGGCAGGTATGACCCTGACCCTGAGCAGTATCCTTCCTTCACCACGAATGATGCCACAATATAGTGACAAGATGATCAGCTTTAACAATTGGCTTAATTTCTGGTGTCATTCAAAGGGGATCCAGTGCCTGTCTGCCTGAGATGACATGCTCGACAAGCCACGCTGCTTCGCAAGGGACGGCTTGCACCTGTCACCCCTGGGATTCCGGATATTGGCTAAGGCTCTTGCCACCCCCATAGTGCCTTTTTTAGGCAAGGCTCAAATTCTAAACCTACCACCCTAGAAAACAAAAACGTGAAGAAACTAAGGGTAATGCTGCTCAATGCCAGAAGTCTAAATCTCAAAATGCATGCACTCGAGGCCCTTCTCAGTATGGAGAACATCGATGTCTGTGCTATGACTGAAACCTGGTTCAAAGCTCCTGAGAGCACCCCGGCACTATCAGGTTTCATCTCATATCATGCGTTCCGGCCCCAAAACCCAGACCACGCCACAAAAGGAGGGGGTGTATCCATATTCATCAAGGATACCCACACCTCCAGGTTGGTGGCTACGCACGAAGCATTGGAAACCATCCAGGTGCAATTAACCATAGGCAAAACTGCTCTACAATTTGTAGCATGCTACAAGCCACCCTCTCAAACTCAGGAAACCCACACAGCCTTCCTGAAGACACTGGAGGGTATAAATGTATCACCAAACACCATCATATTGGGTGACTTCAACTACCTGAATATAGACTGGGAACATTACTCAAGCCCAAACTTTCTAGCCCAAAGGTTCCTGGAGTTCATAAATTCAAATGCCATGGAACAACTAGTCACCGTCCCACAAGAGGAGAAAATATACTAGATCTCATCATCATGAACATGGGGACAAAATGCTCCACACCGGAAGTATATCCCTCATTGGTGAGATCAGATCATAAACTAATCTCACTAGAAATCCACATCCGCCCCCACCCCAAACAAAAGACCACAGTGAAGAACTTCTCTAAAGCAAACTTCACACTACTCAAGACAGGTGTGGTATCCTTCAAGGCCCCGAGCCAATGGAAACCACAACCCAAGCTGCAGAAGCCCTTACAAATGCCTTCTATGAACACCTTCAGGACTGCATGGATCAGGCAATCCCAAATAAAACCAAGACTCTTTCCACCAAGGGCAAACGTCCAGTCTGGTGGACCCCAGCCATAAACAAACTTTACAATAAGAGGAGAAAGCTATTACATGATAGAGCAAAATCCCAAAAAGGGAAGGCATCTTTGATCAGCACTAGCAAGAAACTACGATCCCTCATAAAATCATCCAAGGCCAACTTTGAGAGAAAAATTGCCATAGACTCAAAAGACAATCATAAGGCCTTCTTCAGCTATGTCAGAAACCTGGGTGGAAACTCCCAGATATGCTCAGAATTAGTCCAAAATGATACACAAATCACTGAACCCACAGACATTGCCAACATACTGGCAGACAGGTTCAGCGCAAACTTCACCCCCCTCTCCAAAAGGAGAGATAACTATCCCAACTGAGAGTAGCCTCCCAGACATCTCAAATGCGCAGGTGAAAGCTGCTCTCTCTAAAGCTAAAAACACAGCATCAATGGGACCGGATGGGGTCCCCGGCTGTGTGCTACATGAACTCAATGAAGAACTAAACCTGCACATAAGGCAGCTGTTTAATCTTAGCCTCACCACAGGATATGTGCCCAAGGAGTGGCATACGACAACAGTGGTCCCACTCCACAAAGGCGGTGCCTATACGGACCCTGATAATTACCGCCCCATAAGCTTAACAAGTCTGGTCTGCAAAGCTATGGAGAGGATCATAATGGAACTCATAAACAAGGACATAGGGGACTTGCAGACCTTGGACCCAACCCAGTTTGGCTTTGTCAAGGGCAGATCTTGCCTTTTGAACTTGGTCGAATTCTTCGAAACAGTCACCAAGGCCATTGATGAGGGAAAGGCAGTACATACAGCCTACCTTGACCTTGCAAAAGCTTTCGACACAATACCCCACTCGGGTATTATAGAGAAACTTACCAGCTTAAATGTAAACCCATATGTCACAAGATGGGTTGCAAACTGGCTAAAGGACAGAACCCACAGGGTTAGAGTTGCTGGAGCCATGTCAGACTCCAAGCCAGTTACAAGTGGAGTCCCACAGGGCTCAGTCCTTGGCCCCCTATTGTTCGGCATCTACTTCTCAGAAGTACAGGCAAACATAGGAGGACTATGGCTGACAAAGTTTGCGGATGACTGCAAACTGGGTGCCATAGTGGATAGTACATCGGACACAGACATCCTTCCGAGGGGTCTCACGGAAACTGATAGCTGGTGCCAGAGCCATGGCCTGAAGTTAAACGCAAAAAAGTGTATAGTCATACCCTTCGGGAAAAGCAAGGTAACCCCAAGCTACCATATAGGTGGCAACCCACTAAGCACAGAAGAGGTTATCAGGGACCTGGGGACCCAGGTTGACAGTGGCCTCTCGTTTGACGCTCATGTTGCTAAAGTGGTTCGAAAGACCTTCTACATTGCCCACCTGATCATGAAGGAATTCACATCCAGATCAAGTGAGGTCATTGTTCCCCTGTACTCTTCACTTATCAGACCAATGATCGAGTACAATGCCCCATTCGGGATGTATCTCACCCGACACCTGCAGCAATTGGAGAGACCCCAAAAGTTCCTCACCAAAAGGATAAAGGGACTCCAAAATCTGTCATATGCTGCCAGACTGAAGAAACTCCAACTCTATTCAGTTGCATACCGTCTGCTCAGAGGTGACCTGTGCCTGACATACAAGGCCATGACCAACCCGGAATTAATGGACATGCTCCACCTCAAAAAAATCCAAATCCACCAAAACCACTAGAGCAAGAGACTTAAACCTTAGCACGGATATAAATAGGACGTGCTGGAGGGATAGATTTATCACCCAGAGACTCCCCATGCTGTGGAATAAAATCCCGGTCCATGTGAGGCAGAGCACCTCGCTGGCTCTGTTCAAGAGAAATCTTGACCGGTGGATGGGAGATCGTACGTTTACCCTGGGAATCATCTCTGTCTCACTACTGGACAGAGGCACAACAAACTAATGGGCACAGTATTTCTAACATAAGGGGCGGTGTAAGCCACATAACTTTGGGCTAGGCTTATAAATGCCCTAGGGCAGTTAGCCTAGTATAAACCTATGAACCTATGAACCTATGTACTTCACATTCTGTTCTTATCGATATTCTTGACTGAGTTCCTATTAAATGATCAAAGGCACATTCTTTCAAATGCATCTTGATCAAACTTGAAAGAATGAAAAGGCAAAATAGCTAAATCGCATATAAGCAAATTATTTCCCTGGGAAAGAAATCGGTTCGGCCGCTTCTGTTACTTTGCTGTTTTTGTGGCTGTAGTGCGATCTCGGAGTTGGTATATTTAAGTGGGGGGGGGGGGTTGTGGGGGGCAAAGCCCCCCACTTTATGTAATGTTTTAAATTTTTTTTTTTTTTTGGTGGAACAGTGATTTTCTTCCCTTGGAAAAAAATGGCTGTTTTAAGCGTTCAAGATTGTAAGCTTTTGATTACATGGGTTTGATAAACAATTGTTCGCTTTTTTAAGCATTCTATGATTTAACATAGACCCTCTTGACTGAAGGTTATTTTCATTGATTGACAGTACATTCACTGAAGCTGTATGAAAACTGTGAAGTCCTGCTTTAATATGGCTGCATTCTAAACTTATGCAAAGAAAATTCTGTATTTTTGTCTAACAAATTACATTTAAATGAAAGTTGATCTTACATATGTATGAAAGTCCTTTTATATTGCACAGCTTATAAACAAAGGGATTGTCATTCTGCATCTAGGGATCTCATTGTTCCCCTTTACTCAGCCCTCATTAGGCCATTCATTGAATATAATGCCCCCTTTGGCATGTATCTTTCCAGAAACACAAGGAATGCCCATAGAGATACCTTACTATAAGTATACAAGGCCTAAACAATGCGTCATACCTAGACCAACTCAAAGCCTTGTCACTATACTTGGTATCCTACAGACTTCTAAGAGGTGACCTGTGTCTGGCATACAAGGCATCCTTCGAGCCATTACTGATGGGTTTACTGTACAGCAGCAAGTCATGTGGCACCAGAAATACTCAGTCTGGGGATCTAAACCTTCTGCAACATCAACAGCATGGTTTGGAGGGACAGGTATATTTCACAGAGGATGCCGCTGCTGTGGAACAGACTTCCCATCCACATAAAACAAAGTTTATCCCTGTCCATTGTCAAGTACAACTTAGATCTATGGATGGAAAACAGACAATTTACTCCAGGACTGCCCCCTGTACTACTAATGGACAGAGGCAGGCTCCTAAATGCTTTATCCCATGCATGGGTCCCCTCAAATTATCTGTGGAATGATCCCAGTTATTCTCATTAGGGGTAGTATCTAATTATTGACCATGGGATGGGTAAGGTCAGTTTATAACCAAACAGGATAGGTTATTTCAAGCACAAAAAGACAAATTGTCTAGACTTAAAATGGCCCACAAGGGCAGCTAGCCTACTACTTATCAATGATCATGTAGGCCTGGAATGGCATTTCATGTATTTTATAGCTGGGACTGGGAGAATATTTATAACAGAGGAATCCTATCTGGAGGGGATTTGGATAGCAATAGTGGACTGAGAACAGTAAATTATGATCAACTGTAATGGCAAGAGGCATTTTTTAAATGCTTTTGCCTTTGTGCCCTTACTTTTGAAAGTGGTCTTTCTAACTCATCCTGTTACAAATACACACACCTGCACATATGCTCACACAATTATTTTGCCACTCACAATGCTTCTATGAATAACCTGTCCCTCTCAGTGCGCATTTTTACTTATTTATTGTACATTGCACAAAAGCATTGTCTCTTCTGCTTTTTAATTGATAAATGTGTTGTAATCATGGTAGCTAAAGTAAAATATGAGATTTTCTAAATATTTCCATTTTACAAAATTTCACCTTGACTTTATGTGTATTTTAAACATAGGTGACAAAAGGCTCTCAGACCCATGTAGCACTAATGGCAGCTATGAGATGGACGTAGACAGGATGCCAGAACACATGCTGGATGAGATTATAAACAAGGCTCTTATCTATTTAGATGCAGAGTATTTGCGTCCAGTTCTCCAGGTTCCTCCTCCCAGCTCTACAACAGTGCCATATTTAAATATGTACCCACTCCACAAATATCAGTGATGTTCATCCTTACGCATTTCTTTCATGCGTATTTAACTTTTTTGTACTTGTATGAGAACACATTGGTATGTATTAATATGTGGACATGCATTCATAAATCTATTACTGTGTTGTTATGAGTAGAAATATTGTTGTCACAAAGCATTAATTTTGACTAAAAATGACAATGTTGAGTTCCTTTGTTTATATCACTCTTGCAACTTTAATAGTTGTCATAAACTGTAGAACAGCAGTGTTTAAAATTAGAACAGCAGCATTTTTACATAAACTACAGAGTTTAATATTGCTAACATACTTTTTTCTTCACTGTTCATGTCGCTTTTGGGGACATGCAGTGCAACAGTAAAGCTTCAGGCAGAACTGTGCAGCTTAAATTAGTTTTCACAGGTGGATAAGAAAAATGGGTGATATTTTAGGGATTTTTCTTCTCACACCTGTTATCACACAGGCCTTAAACATCGGTCCTTAACAGAATCTTATGTGCTCTACTAGCTTTAATGGAAAGGGTTGCATATAGTTAGTATACACAAAACATTCAGCAAAATTGAGGAAATCTAGTGCAAACTACACTCTCCAATTCATTTCTTTCAGTATGGTGATATTACATACTGCCGTCATTTACTAGGGGAACAGAGAACCAAGTGATGTGTAAGTCACTCAGCTGCTACTATATTATACATGCCATTTTTTATAAAGATGAAGAACAGAAAACAGAGCAAGGGTCATACTTTCATATTTTGTCTTCATAAATTCCATGGTGTAGGCAGTGGTATTGAGTTTTTTCGATGGAGAACTGAGCGGGCTGACTGTTGAGATTTCTTCGCTTGTATCTATATGTTTACTATGTTTTGCTTCTACATTTGTGACATGCACATTTCCTGCTGGCATATACCATGGCATCATATACAGGGGGCAAGGCAGCATGCCTAGCCTCTGTGCTTCCCAGTTCTTTTTTACCGTGTAGACCTTATGGATCTTCCTTATGACATTTATCATGGAAATTTTCCTGCTGTCTTTGCTGTAGACACACATCCCACTGATGTGTGTTTGCCAGATAAAGAGTCTCGTTTTGAAATGTCATTGCCTCTACTTCTTAGGGAAAGATCATAACGTCAGGCACTGCCATGCATCAGAATTTTAATCAATTCATCTTAAAATGCAGGACAGAGAAATTTTAGGCCTACCATAGATCTTGCAAGATGGTGACCATTGAGAATGCCCAGTGTATAAATCTGTAGGAAAACCCCTTGCATGAGCCTGGGCAGGTGTTAGACACTATGAGAAGTCAAAAGACACAGAGGGCAGACATTGCTCACATCCTTCTGGAGGTGTGTCAATCTCTAGGATGGCCAGGTAGGCATCAGGTCACCAACCCCCCCTTGAAATAGTGCCTGCTGAAACTTTTACTTAAAAATGGGTTCTGCATTTTTGCTCATTTTTGAAGAACTGTCCATTTTGGTGCTTGAATGTTATATTTGAAATGTTTGCATATGCCTCATCCTGCATTTGAATGTAAACATTTGGAAGATCTGAAATGTATCTCCTTACAAGCGCAGGGTGTCAGATATTCAAGCCTTCATTTGTACAGAACAAGAACGAGTTATTCACAATGATTGTGATTTCTGTGGATAAGCCAACATGTCCTCCCTACAGTGGTGTTTACATTTTCGTAAAGCTAGTATTTTCATTTTCCTAATGCCTTTCTGTGGGCAGAAGCCATGAGAGGAAGACAGCTTCCCAACCTGGAAATGCACTGCCAATTCATGTTACAGTAACTACATTTGGTTGAAGGAAGGAGGAGAAAATATGTCTGTCCAGTCTGTTGTACTCTACTCTTTAAATGCATTCAGGATTCTACCTCACCTCTACATTCATAGTCCTATTACCACAATGACCTGTTGAAGATCTCCTTCAGGGGTGACCAGATTTCTATGGACTCTGGGGAGGGGAAGGCCCATTTAGTTCTTGTGCTTTATGCTCCCTAAGGGTTGCTAGATCCCTCTCCACCTCTGTCCTCTTTATCTGTGTGCCTGTCCACAGTTCAGCCCGTTATGTTCTTCATCCTTCTTAGCATGGCACCTCCTCTTGTTTTCCTTTGTGATGACTGAAGAAATGTATTCATTCAGTACCTCTGCTTCTTCCCAAACTTCTTTAATCTCCCTCTCATCTTTGCTTAGCTTGGTTGCATCTGCTCCTCCATTCTTTCTTTTTATATCAACTCACTAGTTCCCCCTTCCACTACTTTAACTGTCAGGACAATTAATTTAAGGTCTGACTGTCTCTGCTACATTGTTTCATTTTTGGATTGGTGCTTTTGCTCCTTTTTTCATTAAAAACTGATGCCCTCCTTTACATACATTTCTACTGCATTTCATCTGTTCATTGTCGGTCATTCCTGAATAATCAATAAAGCCTATACCCAGGCCCCTGAGTGTCCTACTCCTTCTGGTTGCTGACCTGTGTTTCTGTGATACTGGCAATATCCACCATCCCATCCTTTATCACTGCTTGAAACTGCTCCATCTTAATCTTGCTACTGGGAGTTCTTGCATTGTTCAGTAATACTGCACTGCCTTGACCCAAGTCACTGTTGTTTGTTCCTTTGCTATGATCTGTACCTCTTTTTTATCTTTTGTCTACTACCTAAATATTCCTCCCTCTTCTGTAACTGTGAATTGTCCACTTCTTTCCATCTTAGTTTAAAAGTAAAATTGTTCATCAATACCTTTCTAACTCAGTGCTATGCACAGCTATCCCTTCTGGACTAAGATGGGGCCTTCCTTTCACATAGATTGGGTCTGTATCACCATCCTAATTTCATTTCCAAGCCTTTTTCCATGCTCACTGCCACAGCCTTTTATTTTACCCCTTAATCCTCTCTTTCCTCTGCATGCTGACTACTCTGGCAGGCAACACTTCTGAAAATGCCACCTGAAATTCACTTTTCTAGCATCTGTCTTCCAGCTGCATGGCCCTACATGCTGCCATCCTTGATGTGTCCCCCCTGACAGATCACTGGCAACTATGAGTACATCTTACTGAGTCTGAGCCCCAAGAACAGTTTACTTGATTGCTGGTTTCTCTTTTGTTCCTTACATCAACTCTTGCTTGCCTACCTGATTGAATTTCTAGTCACCAAACCCTCTTCTCTTTATCGGTTCATAGGTTGATACTGGGCTATCTGCCCGAAGGCATATATTAGCCCAGCCACGTTGTGCGGTATTCACCACCCCTTTAGTAGTTCCCTAGACCCTTGTACTAGCAGCTTGTACCCTTGGCCCCTATCTAGTAGTGCTGTTAGTGTGATCCCTGGTGTGAACTTTCTGTTACCCATCCACTCATCAAGGTTTCTCTTGAAGAGTGATAGTGAGGGGCTCTGTCTTATGTAGATCAGGACCCTGTTCCATAGTAAGGGAAGTCTCTGTGAAGGGAATCTATCCCTCCAACATGTTCTATTCATTGTTGTGTTGAGGTTTATATCCCTAGAGCATGTAGCTCGAGTAGATTTGGTTTTGCTAAGATGGAGCATGTTCAACATTTCTGGGTTGGACATGGCTCTGTACGTTAGACAGAGATCGCCTCTGAGAAAGCAGTATGCAACAGAGAACAGTCTTAGCTTTTTCAATCGTGCTGCATAGGGCAACTGTTTGAGGCCAGTAATCCTCTTGGTTAGGTACCTTTGTGGTCTCTCCAGCTGCTGGAGATGTCTAGCCAGGTACATTCCAATTGGTGCATTGTACTCAATAATGGGCCTGATGAGGGAAGAGTAGAGGGGCACCATTACATCCTTAGATCTTGATGTGAACCCTTTCGTGATCAGATGGGTCACATAGAAGGATTTTCTAACCACTTTGGCAACATGGTTATCAAAGGAAAGCTGACTATCTACTTAGGTCCCTAGATCCCTTATTTCTGCTTCAGATTTCAGGGGATTACCTCCTATGTTGTAGTTTGCGGGTACTCTGTTTTTTCCAAAGGGGATTACTACTCATTTTTTTGCATTTAGCTTGAGACCATGGCTTTGACACCATGCATCAGTCTCATTTAGGCCCTGCTGGAGGATCTCCATGTCGGCCGGAGACTCTATTATAGCACCCAGTTTGCAGTTGTCTGCAAACTTAGTCAGCCACAGCCCTTCCGTGCTTGCCTGTACTTCTGAGAAGTATATGCCAAACAGGAGGGGCCCCAGGACAGAGCCCTGAGGCACACCACTCATTACTGGTCTGGATTCGGACATAGATCCCGCTACTCTTACTTTATGGGATCTGTCTGAGAGCCAGTTTGTGATCCATCTTGTGACATAAGGGTTTATGCCCAGGCTGGTGAGCTTATCAATAATACCTGAATGGAGAATGGTGTCAAATGCTTTAGCAAGGTTAAGGTAAGCCGTGTGTACCTCCTTTCCCTTATCTATAGCCTAAGTAAATGTCTCAAAGAAATCTACCAGGTTCAGGAGGCATGATCTGCCCTTGATGAAGCCGAACTGTGTGGGGTCCAGCGACTGGAGGTTCCCAATCTCTCCATTTATGAGTTCCATAATGATTCACTCCATAGCCTTACAGATCAGACTGGTCAGGCTTATTGGTCTGTAGTTCCCAGGGTCAGTTGTGGCCCCACCCTTGTGTAGCAGGACCACCATTGCCGTGCGACATTCTATGGGCACATAACCTGTGGAGAGGCTGAGACTGAACGGGGTATTAAGATGCGGGGTTAATTCCTTTTGGAGCTCGCGTATGACACAGCCTGGGACACCATCTGGTCCCATGGAGGCAGTGTTTTTAGCTTTAGATAGAGCCTTGTTAACCAACGTATCGGTAATAATTGGACTTATACAATCTCCTAGAACGGTAATAGGCCCTGTAGGTGGTGAGGGGGATGGGGAGGTTTGCACTGAACCTGTCAGCCAAGATGTTGGCAATGTCAGAAGGGTCAGTGTATTTTGTTCCATTTATATTATACATACTGGCACTCTTCTCCTTCATTTCTTGTCTTATACCACTACCCTTCCTGTCTGTAACCTTTCCCTCTTCATGCCCACCATTCCCAGCCTTTCACGTAGACTGTGCTAGTTGTATCCTTTCCCATGGCATATCGAATCCATTTCCCATTCCTCCTGTGCACTTCCTAAAAGACCTCTCCACTGTTGTGTCACTTCTGACCTCTACCTCTCCCTCCTGGCTGAGTGTACCTCCCTGCCCACTCCCCACCTGCTTACCTTGTGGTATTGGTCTATGTCTGACTACCTTTGGCTGAATTACCCCCTTTTCATTTGTCACTATTCCATTCATCTGTCCTTCCACCATGGCTTCCTTTTCCATGTTTTTTTCTTTTGTGGCTCCTGCTTTCTCTCTTCACCATACTCAGTGCCACTCCAGTAGCCTGCCCTTGTTTACTACCTCTGCCCATGCCTGCCTGTTATCTACCCTTCTCCATTTCTTCCCTTATCTTTTGCCATCCCATCATGTCTACTCGATCCCTGTTGCCTCCTCTTCCTCCTTCTATCTAGTCCCACTCTGTCCTTTCTTACCTGAGTAGCCAGTCTGCTATAATCTTTGTCTCATTCATACTGCTATGAAACTGCCCCTATTCCCATGCAGCCCATGTTAGATTATATACATTTAAACATTTGCAATAGTACATATACACTTCTGTTTGTTATAATATATAGTAAAATATATACATTTAAACACTTGTAATAGTGCATGTATACTTCTGCTTGTTAAAATAAATATAATTTTTATATAATATATATATATTTAAATACTTACAATAGTGCATGTACTGTTCTGTTTGTTAGTATACACATATTAAAGGGTTAAACTTTTCTTAGCTAAAAATAAGTAAAAAAATAAAAATAATATAGTAGAGCTGTTATAACGCATGTTTTGGCATCCTACTGTGTGTGATACAAAATGTTCTGTGACTGATACAGTTTCAAGGAGAAACACAGATAAGGACCATTCCCTAAATTCAGGTGCAAGGGTGACCAGAGATAGAAATGACGCTCCAAGTTTACATGGAAACAGAAAAAAATGTAGCTTATGAACAGACTGAATGACATCAGACAAATACCAAAGTACTGACTTTGAAATTTCCAATAGATTGTATTACATCAAGCAAATACCCAAGTATAAAAAGACCTGCCCCAGGATTCATGAACCTTGCGCCAGGCGCACGCATAGCGTAGGCGTTACAATGCCAAATATGGCCGCCGAGCGATTCAGGTACGATCCAATTCCACGTGCACTACCGGCGTGCGCCGGATCTGCGCCGCCCCGGCGTAGGTATGCTAAACACCCCATGTGCGGTGTTGCACCATGCAAATGAAGGCATATAGCGATCCACGAAGTGGCGCAGGCGTAGCATAAGGCCACGGCAATGTAAACCAAAAAAAAACGGTTTACATTTTCCCAAACATAACATAGGAGTAACGGAAGGCTGTCAGCCTCAGGTATCACACTGTTACCATATGCCAATGGCGAAATACACAGAGAATGTCAAAAGAAAACATGCACAACATGTAAATAATAACATAAATGGTATGTCCACAGAAACTCACAGCAGAACCCCAGGACATGTTTGCGGAAGGTGCAAAACAATGAAATAATATGACAATGTTATAAAACAGCAGCGTAATACACATCAGCTTCACAGCCATAATACACCATGGTATGCATGGAAAGCCACAACCACGGTGCAAGGGTTGCCAAGGACTCCAGTGTTCGGTGTGGTAACTATGAATTAGTAGTCAATGCCATGCAAATGAGGCAGATAATACTGAATCGCAAAACCCCGCCGGCGTAAGGCTGTACCAAACGGTGCAGCGTAATACACCGCGGAGTGGCTCAGCGGGAATACATGTCACCTGCAGACGGGTGTGCCACTGTAGGAGGAAGCACATTGGAGCTCAGCAAACCTGGCCTGTACATTGCACATCACAGCTGCAGGACCGGGTGTGGGGAAATAGTTGAGCTGAGAGCACACAATGCGCGCAGAGGTGCATGTGCACAAGGATGACTACGTTCCCTTAACCCAGTCATGTGACGCTCGTCCCGCAAATAACATCGGAAACAGGAAGGTGATGTTGAGAATATGAGGAAATGCGGAAGAAGTGTAATTGGAGTAATAATGAGCAATCAACACTAATCAACCCACGAAGGCCAATCGGCGGCAGCTGACAACTCTGCATGCAGAAACCTGCAAAACGGGATAGGGGAGGCATATGAATGCAAAGGAAGTAGGGGAGGTAGCAGATTGCAAAGGGTGAAGACCTGACACAGCAGAGCCAAGCAGACAGGCAGCACAACGGCGGCACACAAAACGCACGATATGCCATGTCCCAGAAACTACACATGACAGGGCTCTGCAGGATGCATGCCAGGAAATAGTAGGTGCAACGTGCAGAAATAGTAAGGGAAGGTCGAAAGGTAATCCATTGCAGGCAAGAGTAATGCAACACCAAAGGCAACAGCGTTGCAGTGCCAACGGTAAAACACGGAAGATAATCCCCAGATACGGCCGTACAGACACACCCTATGACATCACCGGGTGTACAGCACAATAGTATAAAGTGTGAATGCACACAACACACAGCCGTGTATTCCCAAATGCCGCACCATAGGTGTAAACACACGGGGAACTTTTAAAATGTACATGTTGGGTGCTGCCGTGGCCGTGATCCATCAGCATGTGTTAGAGACAGACGGTGTTGTGGAGGAGGGTGCCGACAACTACCGTAGGCCTCAGAGGAGAAGGAGAGTGTTCAGACCAAGGGTAACCTACCAGGGGCTACAAGACCTGGAGATAGTAGAGCGTTACAGGGTGGATAGGGACACGTTACAGCAAATAGTGGAGCTGTGCCGCCACGCCTGAGAACAAGAAACAACAGAGGGGAGCCCATCCCAGTGGACACAAAGGTATGTGTAAGCTTGCGAATACTGGCCACAGGTACCTTTCAAAGGCCAACTGGGGATATAATGGGCATCTCACAGGCATCAGCATCCAGGGTACTACACCAGTTTCTGGATGCCATGTTACCACATGCCAATGAGCATATATACTTCCCCAGATCTCAGGAGGAGTTGGCTAGCAATATGCGCCACTTCCACCGTGTGGCACAATACCGGAGGTACTGGGTGCGATAGACTGTACGCACATACAAATCAAGTCACCACCTGGGGAGCAGGGTAGACGCTACATAAACCGCAAGGGATTCCCTCCATCAATTGCCAGGTCGTGTGCAATGCGCAGGGCATTATCATGGATGTGTGTGCTGGCAGCCCTGGAAGCTACCACGACTCCCATATCTGGCATGCCTCACAGCTGTACCAGGTATTCGCCAGGGGTACATCCCACAAGGCCACCTTGTGGGGGATGCTGGCTATGCACTGGAGCCGTGGATGATGACTCCCATCAGAAATGCACACACACACATGCAAGAACGCCATAATGAGGCACACGCACAAACCAGAATAATCATAGAGCGTGTGTTTGGGATGCTGAAATCACGGTTCCGGTGCTTGGATACATCCGGTGGAGCCCTGCAGTACTCTCCAGGCACATGTGCCCACATATTCATAGTATGTGCCATGCTACATAATATGATCCTGCGAAGCAGCTGCTGCAGGGACATAATGGTGAAGGGCCACAAAGCCCACCACAACTGCCAAGGCCAGTCCAGGCACAGAGGGTTCAGGACCATGAACACACTGTGCCAGCCCCAGTAGGCAGACGGAGGCGTACCCAATATGCCTATGCCCTGGCAAAGAGGGAACGTATAGCACATACTCTGACAGCGTAGGCCCCATGGACTGACACCTCCCTACCTGCACACACAGTGAAATGGACGGCACACAAACATGACCACCCGTAAAGTGTACCGTATGGGTGGCCCCATGTGTGACTCCAACATAGGCAGCCCCAAACACTGTACACCCAACAGCCAGTGGAGCATGGAACGCCAACACCTGAACAGTACGCTGGTCCTACAGCAGACGGCGTTGCTGTATGCTGCCACGTCACGCAAGGTGTATACATATAAACATATATATATGTGCATATACATATATGTAGATAGATATAATTACATATATAGAAATATATGTACACATATACATATAAGTACTACAGTTAAGACAGGGAATCAGAGGGATGTAAGGTGACTGAGATGTAACACGCGATATCTGTACATAGTATACATAGTGAAACGACAACCTGAGCATCCGGGAGGTTTAACAGAAGAGGATACCGCCAACCATGGAACGGGCAACATACCGAAATGCATAACCGCGAGTCGGAATGATCGCCAGACCACAGTACTGTAACAGTACATGCGGGTAATAGTATGATGATATGAGGGGGGAGGTAGACACCGCCGCCGGTGTCGCGGCCCACGCAGGTACTGTGTGCAACCGTCCCCGTGAGTGCCGTAGTATGTGTATGTGTGCGGTGAGGGTGCCGTGTGTGTTGCTGTGCGAGTGTAATGTGTGTGTCTCCGTAATATGTGTATGTTGGTGCCATGTTAGAGGCAGAGTGGAATAATATGTGTAGGCATACGGTACACTAGCCACAGGCATATGTACACCAGTAGTCCCAAAGTAGTAGTGAGAGCCCCACCCTGGCTAGGCGTGTGGCGACGTAGAACGATACAAAGTGACAATGTCCCAGATTGTAGCACAGGAATATACCCCACAGGAAATGGAAAGGACGTATGTACTACTCATGCCCGTATGTATGACACCGATATGCTAATTGCAAAACGATACGTCGGCAAAGTCACACAGCAATAGGTATGTACCGCGGAAATACGTATGTGCTACCCCAGTACTGACCGTGGCCACGTATCGGCCCGTAAACACCGCTGTGTGTTCTACAAGTGTCAAACAAGCAATCCCCACCTGAATAGGTGGCAACCACTGGCAAACAGGCCATCCCAAGAACAGGACCACAATGACTGTAAATATCTGGGACAGAATGACAAGGGATAGTCGTCACGTACAAACAACCGCTGATATACCACAGATGTGACGGAGGAATACATGCATGAAGCACACACGCAGGCGATACCAACACCACATGACAACAACACAACCTACACTCCCATACCAACAGACAATTAACTGTCAACTCTCCAGGCAGGGATGGAGCACACAGACAACCATACCGTGTATGTAGAGATGCAAGGCCCACAACCCGTATCCATCACCTACAACCTCCGATATCCCCCATCGTACATATTAAAGGGATACAAACCGTAATAGCAGCACAAACATACAGGCAGTCAATGACATCTGCATAACCGCAACATCTCGCGTGGGAAACACAATCAAAGGCGGATGCATACTTGCATGCGTTGTTTAAAGGAATACAACAGCCATGTTACACATCCGAATGCAAAACGCCATCAACAGACGTCGTCAGGACAGGGACACCCACATGTCGAACCAAATACTATACCCAACACACACAATCCACGGCTAACACCACTGCGAAATGTACCTGTCGCCACACATAGCGGCTGCAGTTACACATAACATAACACAATACAGACCATCTCCACGAAGGTAGGGCAAATAGCCAACGCCCAGGTGAGGAATCCAACCATACCCCAGTTACGACGCGTAATGTCCGAATGGAGTAGATGCACAGGTGATATGCACACAATTACTCACTGAGGAACAGCAATTGGTGGGATGAACCCACATGTTGCAGGTATCGACGGATATAAGGATGACTCCCAGGATATTCAAACCGTATGCTCATACCGAACCAGCAGTGTACAACCGAAAGAGAAATAAAAAGGAAAACCGATACACGGAACGAAACACGGAACGAAACACCGACAAGGTATGTAGAACACACGATATGTACGGGTGTGTAACGCATGATGTGTATGACGAAGCTGTACTGTATGGGAATGGTGTTTGTAAGTAATGACACTTGTCCATAATGCAGAGAGTGGTGAAAGGTGGTTATGTAGTGCTATCCTGCTGAGCATACCAACGACTGTGGACACCGTGTGCACAGCAGTGGGACATCATGTACACAGCCGAGACACCACAAGGGCTGCCACAGGGGGGCATTAGAGAGAACAATGCCAGACCACACGCCGATGCTGGCAGTGGATGTCCAACAAGGAAGTGCCATAGCAGGGGATAGGACATGTATGTATACTGTCACAGCACACATGTGTATGGGCATATACCGTCGATGTCATACGTAATGTGCGGCCGACGTGCACGTATGCCTTGCAGTAGGGGATACTATGTCAACTATGTGTAATGTAAAGCTGTCAGGGTGGATATGACAGACATTATACACAGTATCACAGGCATATCATGCATAACGGAGGTATTGCCTATTGGTATGTACAATAACAGGATACATATGGCCTGTAGGTATGGGACAGAGTAGTAGCATCATAGCCATCTGAAATGGAAGGTACACCAAGTAACCATGCCCAAAGGATCTGTAGCAGGTGCACCGTGGGCAACAATGAAGTCTGGCAGGTCCATGTGTAAACACATGTGCAGTGTACACAGTAGTGTCACCTCCCCATGGTAGTGTCCTGTGAACAGCAGAGGCGGGTGTCAACTGCATGTCTACACAGTACCGCTGCTGTGGTGGTACCATGACTACGTGTCACTCAAACAGCAAGGGAGGTATCACATGAACAGTGCCACTGTGTGTCCCTGTGGGATGTGCACAGGACCTATGTTCCACAGCATGGTGTGTGTTGTGTCTGCGGAAGTAACACAGAAGCCCAGCCCATGCAGTGTGGCATGTGTGCACATATCCATGAGCAGTCCGTTCACACTGCCCACCGCAATTGTCATGTATGAGGAGTATATGCATCAGTAATGCGGAGGACATGGTCCGTGTCAGAGCAGAAGACACCCCTGTGTATGTGGTATGCAGATGTGTACAGATGTGTTTTCCGTCTGTCAGCCGCATATGTAAACCGTCCGAGCCTGGTACACATCGTGGCATGACAATGCTGTGCCATGTAAAGTTGTAGCCATTGTGGAAGGTACACCATAAATGTGGTATTGTACCCTTGACCGTGTGTAGATGTGTGTATGCCACAGGTACAATGGCTACCTATGTACCAGCATCACACACAGTACAGATAGGTGTGGCCCTGCAGAAGTGTATCCATGCCACAGTGGAATACGGTAACCACAGGACCGTGTGGGGCATATGTGTGTACAGCAACCATGTACAATGTGATATGTATGTACAGGCCAGTATCCATGTGATAGTCAGTGGGTGAATGTTGCTATGCAAAGGTGATGTGCATGCACCATGTGTCATGCATCCTGATGCCATGACACCCACATGATGTATCCGCCACACTGACACCCATATGGTCGGTATCGGTATGAGCTGGTGGAGCAATAATGGTGCCAGGTATGTAGGTGTGGGATATCTAGGCATGGACAGTACTCTGTGACAGCATGTTGTGTATGTAAGCAAATAGTGAACATGAGGGGCCCCATGACTGAGGACTGTGTAATGCCATATGTACCTGACATGTAGTAGGTACTATGATATGCTTGCACCACTGTGTGTCCTGTCCATGAGTCATATAGCCTAACATCCTGAGACACAGGGTATGATGTGCAGGTGGATGTGTACGTTGCCAATACCAGAACGTGGAATGGTGCTGAAGGGCAATGTGAGGACAACGTCTGATGTGTTGGCCTCTGTACCACCCCAACCGCCCATGCAATGGTACGACAGGTGGCCAGCATGTGTATGTGGCGTGCTGTGGCACACACAAGCCCAACAAGGGTGCCAGGAAAGGCATGGAGGCCATCAATGTGTGCGTGAAGCACGTTCGTGAGGATGTGCCCCAGTGCCATTCAGAACGGTCCAGTCATGGGTGTATGACTGCAGTCCCACACGTGCAATGCAGTGCCACCCATGGGTAGTGCGAGAGATGCGGCTGCGCGGCGGTCAAGGTACACAATGTCCGACAACAGGCTAGCAGTGAATATAGTGGGCTGGTGCGGAGACACATACCAAACAGGTTGGTGGGACATAACAGCTAGGGACATCGGAAGGTGACATCGGGCCAGTGTCCCAGGACATAACGTGTGCATGTCAGTACCATGTATGTGTCCACAGGGACACTACGATGTCCATGTATGGATTGCGACCCTGTAGTGAGTGAGAGTGTGTATTGTTGGTAAGTACACCATCGCCTGGCACGTTGCCAACATTATCTCGGTCTGCAATGCCTGGGTGACTATTGTATGTGACATTGAATGTGGATGTAGCCAAACAACACAGACATACCACCACACTGCCTGAGGCCCCACACTGCAATGTGCGGCAGTCATGTTTAGGTAGCTAGCCTTGGAGCATGTGATGGACCTCGAGGACCCACCATGGCTGACAAGTGATGCACCCCACACATGTGAATATACACCACCGTGCAACAGCCTGCACATGTGCTCGTACATCAGATGTGCATGGAACATGACCACCACCGTGGCGTCTGTGAAAAGGTCAGTACCGCCATGTCTCTGTGTGGAATAGCATGGTCCCTACCATCGTGTACATGCTACGGAAGCGCACTGTGGTATGTGTCAGCATATGTATGTACACTGTCCATCTGCCGGGTGTCATGCCATTAACAACTGCTGTCAGCAGACGTCAGTAGTACTGGCTGTAGTACACATGTTCCGTGTATGCTGCGATGGGTGTGTTTCCAGGGTGTGGCTAGCAGGGCCGTGAAGCATATGTGTTCATCCACCAAAGGGGGGATAACCCCAGGTGCAACACACCAGACACATGGAGGTATTGTGCATGCTGAGGGTAGTGTAGGTATGGTATGTGTTGTGTAATGTGTCAGCCAGCTGGGTGGAGTGCACGCCTCAAGCATGTGTAGGTACATGGGTGTCTATTCTAGGGAAGTGTGGGTTGCTGTCAGCACATGGCAGTATCAGCTGTCTGAGGCCCAATGTACAGTATAACAACACAGACAGCATGTAACCTGCGGTGTACAATGTCAACTCTGTTGCGTGTTACAATGTGTCTAGCGGTCACAAACACGGGTATCTGCACATTGAGCACCTATGATGCATTGTGTTCGGCAACTATCCAGGATGTGTGCAAAACACTGTGTGATGTGGGATCCCCTCACCTGTGGGTGTTGCAGTCCAGGTATGTGCCTGGGAGGTACGATCCGTGTACAATCCGTACTCGCAGGCGTGCTGCGCAGAGCATGGAGGCAGGTCCCAGTCACTGCAGATAAATGTGAGTGGTGCAATAGTGTGTGTGCCTTGCTTGTGTGCAGCACAGTGGAAGATGCAAGCATTGTCCCACATGACCCCATGCCGTGCCTGCCTGTTACAGCCCTGCCGGAGACAGTTATGTGACACCGCCACAGAGGCAGTATAGCATGTGAAGATGTACATGTGTGCTCCACACCCCAGGCAGATGGCTGCAGGTCATGTGTGCCACAGCAGTGTGGTCGACCAGGACTGTCATAGCGGTCAGATACCACATGCCTGTATAATTACAGTATGAGCATAGGCAACAGTTGCAGTGACACAGTAGGTCAATGTACAGTGTCCCTGTGTTCAGACCACTGCCTACTGTACACTTGGCTAGACACACACCCAGAGGGTGATGACACCGTGAGCCATCACATGTCCCAGTACACGTAGCCTGTGTAATGCCATCACAGGGCGGTCACAATAACACGTTGTATGAGAGATATATTGTACCAGGTGATGTGTCATGTGTGCATATGTTGAGTTGCACAGCTGTTCACACGTCCGCAACATATCAGTGCATGATGCCTAGTGTAACATGATGTGTGGAACTGCACTGTGATCCACAACAGGGTCATCCGAGACAGGTGTGTTGTGAATGGTGTAATCCATGGTTCCATGGGATATAGACCAGTGCTGTTGGCTGCCATGCTGGTGGCCACCAGTGGTGCCTACAGTGGTCATACAGACATACTGCACACATTGTTCTGGCAGGAATGTCCATTGTTGTAGATGATGTGTTACTACGTGAAGGTAGGTGTGTGTTGTGAATGTTACCCATCCAGATGTGACCATCAGGTGCAGTTATGGTTGTCGACAGCATCACACCCATCCACAGCTGTCAGCACCCTGTCCCCAGAATGGGTATCAGCCGCCCTCGTACTGTGTGACTAATGTGCAGATGGCGGAACACCTACTACTGGCTGGCTAACAGTGTCATCTAGGAAGGCTATGTGATGGCTGGAATACGCCGTTCTAATGTATAATGATGGTATCCCAATGAAGTACATGGAATCACATATAGTAAGCCATGGCTGGCATGTAAACCATGTACAACAATGACTGTGTGACAGACACAAACAATGTGGAGCCATGTTGAACATGCACCCGTGAGAACACCAAATGAGGTATGTTGCACGTATCGATGTACAACTGTCAGCTATGGGCACAGCATGGATGCAGACGCACATCCCCACAGGCAGTACCGCTCCATGTTGGTAGGGGGGCATTGCACGAGTACATGTGACAGTTGCTGTACCGCCACATGTACTGCATATCCGTCATATAGGGGTAGCAGTGGTACGTGACTGTCGGACATGCCTGTACATATGACCATGTCCCACAGGATATGTGTTACGTGTGTACAACACCTGTTGTACCGTCATCAAGCTGTGAAGTGTATGGCTGCCAGTGTACCTGTGTGACATGTTGTGCAATGGGTGCAAAGGTACGCAGTAGCGCATTGCATGCCCACATGTCCCACACAGGTGCATAGCCTGAACATACAATACAAATAGGGTGTTGGATAATAGCAACCCACAAGAGGTGATGGGTATGGGTGGCAACCCACTACCACCTGTCCGGGTAAGGTGTGCATGTCCATGACACATTAGCACCTGAGATGTTAGCAGTACAGCTGTACAGGGCGGCATGCATATTCGATCACTAATACCCTTGCGTGTTCCACCACTGGCCTGTTGACAGACAGACACCAACACAATGTGCAGCATTGACATGTGCACAGCACATCACCGCTGGCTACAGTAGAACAGGGTTACCGTGTAGACATGTGCACAGAACATCTGCGCCAGCCACAGTCAAACACGGTATGTGTTGAACCCCACCATCATTGTAGCCCATGCCACAGACAGATGTTCATGCATCTGTGTATGTACGGCTGGGAATGTCCCTGGCCTAGCAGTATAGCTGTGTCAGTGTTGCGAACAACATACTGAATGGGCTGGGTGTGTGAGGTGTGCGTCATACGTGTATGGTCCGATGGATGATACCATCAGTGCCCCCGCTATGTGAACATCCCTGTCCCCATAAATGGATACCTATGCTGTGCCCAACACCACGGTCCCTGTGGGAGGGATGGTGCTGTGTGGTGCACCCGCCGACATGGCGGTGGCAGCAGGCACTGGATGTAGACATATGTGGTACCCATGTCAGGCCAGGGTACCATCCATGTGCACGGGATATCATTGTGCGGGCACATACAGCACTGTGTTGAACAATATCACAGCACATAGCACCTGTCAGGGGTAATGTGTATGCATGGATGTGCGATACCAGCATGCACCATACACACCCCACCAAGCAGCATGCTGCCTACCTTGCAGAAGGCCATTGTCCACACCATGATGATAGACATGCGTAATGTCCATATACACATAGCAATGACATATGGAATGGACAGCCACCCTCCCAATACCAGTATCCCCAGGTGGGACACATCCCTGTGCCATGTATGTGACATACCCTGCCATACCATGCAGCCCTGTCCAGCAAGGCTGCACGTGCCATCACAGTCATACATGGTGCGATGGCCAAATGGCACTTGCACTATCAACTGTCCAGAGCAGTAATGTGGCACTGATGCACCTTGTGGTGTCACAGGTGCTGTGTGTTGGCGTGTACAACGTGCGCGCGCACATGCTATGTATGACCATCCCTGCTAATGTCATATGATTACACAATGTCCCATGTGTATCACATGTGCAATACAGGTGAGCCGTGGCAGGTTGTCCAACACCTGTACAGTGCTGTGTAGATGTACATGGCACAACACATGCATGTACAGGTGTCCACGTGTATGTGTGCAGTGCCACCGCTGACGTCCATAATGGCTGCGTCTGTGATGCCTAGCGACATATACACAGCATCCAGGTGAACAGTAGAACTGTGCACATCGGGACACGTGCCAACTGGTATGAACACAGGTGCAGGCAGGTACACATGTCCACAGCAGGTTACCATCAACATGGTGTGTGTACAGTGTGATGAGTTGACACACAGATATGATATGATACCCGCTGCCTAACGGTGTGACAGCAACACGTCAGCTGTGTCAGTGCCATGATGCATCGCAGAGATTACTGTGCAGATGTCGTACATGTCATAGCAATGTATGTCCAGCGGTATGCCAGTACATCAGTGTAAATGTGACCTGTCACCATCATTATGTCTTACAGATAATGCCTCGTTCACGGCTGCCAGCCTTCAGCCGCCAGGAGGATGACGTAATCATACCGTTGCTCCATGACAACTATGACCTGCTATTCAGCCATGTTCCACAGCAAGCGCAGCAGCGGGATGACCTGTGGCAGGATATGCGCAGGAGGGTGAACGACGTGGGTGGCAACAACCGCACCTACCAGCAGATACGCCGACACTGCATGGACCTAATACGGCACGCGAAACAGCGTGCCGCCGCAATCGCCAGAGAACAAGGTGGAACAGGTGGTGGGCCACCAACCCAGCCCCCACTCACACACGGAGGAGCTCCTGGCCAGTCTGGGGACACCCAGGGAACATCATGCAGAAACACTAGCTGCCATCGTGGAGGTGGGTGTCTCCCAACCAACGAGCCTGGAGCTGCCTGGTAAGTCAGTCTTGCATATGTGTATGATATCTGCCGTAGGTGTGGGTGTCACAGTACACCACGTAATGTACCAACACATGCCAGGTATATGGGCACACAAGCCGCATACTACAGTATGCTACGTTGTGTTTGCAGACGTGTGCATACCACATGCTATCACACAGGTACATGATGTGACATGCACAGTGCTTACTGTGGCTACAGTCATGGATAATGTTTATACTGTTGTGTCGCCCCTATACAGGTACCTCTGGCGTGTCGCACAGCCATGGGTCCGTCGCAGGTGAGACTGTTGTTAGTAACAGGCATGTTACAGTGTATAGATATTCGCCATGTGGCCAGGTATAACATGCACACCTGGGTTCTGCTCCAGTCACGGTATACAGGTTGCACCACCAGACACACACGCCACCCATGTACAGTAGATACAACCGTTAGTATACACCGGCATGAAACCACAGTACCTGTCAGTGTGATATGTGCAGTCAGCTATGCATACAATGGTGGAGGTGTTCTACAATGGATGCATATGTAGTATGCATTGGAACACCATTTGTGGTATGCACACAGTACCACATAGTGAGCTGTGATCTGGCCAGCACACAGGTGTTACCAATGTGACATATGCCCCTGCATTGTGTGCACACGTTGTGACATGGCACATGACATGTCCCACGCCCGTGGTGTTCTGTCTGCAATATTGTCACACCATGACATGACCTACGCCCGACATAGCAAACATCCACACTGTTGTCTGCATAGCCCTCTGGATTGTGACACCTCCGACTTGTATGGGTGTATGTCACATGGGCCACCACAGGGATGGGTACACGATGCCCATCACACACAATTGTCCATGACCCAGTCAAACATGGCCATGGGTGATAGCCACAGGCATGTTGCCACACAGTACGTCTGGAGTGGATAGACACCGTTGCACATTGTCCACACATAGTGCGATCATAGCTGTAGTGGACCACCTGTACATTTGATGTGGTACACCAGACAACCGGAATGCCTGTCTGCAGCCACCGGAGGTGCCACCAATGTCTACCATATACGTGCTGTGGAACAGCATGACTGTGTTGCAGACATGGC
Organism: Protopterus annectens; assembly: GCF_019279795.1. Lineage (NCBI taxonomy): Eukaryota > Metazoa > Chordata > Ceratodontiformes > Protopteridae > Protopterus > Protopterus annectens. The sequence continues at coordinate 261,298,588 of NC_056731.1, read as the reverse complement.
AATGCAATGCGTCCATGTTATGCATCGCACAGAAACATACCTGTGTCCTGCTGCCATGCAGTGGCACAGTGCCTGTACTCCCCACTGTATAGCTATGTACACGGCTCACACCAACCACACCTGCACAGACATCTTTGTTACACATGCATTCTATCTGTAGCCTGTACACATAACACTGCACTGTGACGCCCAGTATGATGCGGTGCATGTGGTGGGACACCATTGTCACATGTCCACATGTTATCGCACATGTCGGCGGAGTACATGTCAAAGTGACGCCAGCCATGTGTACTGTTAACCTGCCTGTGGCCACACGGTGTATCACGGTGATGCATGCAAACTACCATGAATGTGTGTACTGCATGCCTACTGAAATGACACCTGCTTGATGTAGTGTGCACCCCAGGGCAGTATGCATACTACCACTATTAATGTCTGGCCTGCATTCTCTGAGCTGTGGTGTGGGAATGCTGCATGCCATCTGCAATATCACATGCATGATGTGTCTGCGTGTGTGTGTGTCTGCGTGTGTGTCTGCGTGTGTGTGTCTGCGTGTGTGTCTGCATGTGTGTGTGTCTGTGTGTGTGTGTGTGTGTGTCTGCGTGTGTGTGTCTGCGTGTGTGTGTGTGTGCGTGTGTGTGTCTGTGTGTGTGTGTGTGTGTGTGTGTGTCTGCGTGTGTGTCTGCGTGTGTGTAATGTATCTTACAGTATGTCTTTGTATTCACAGGTGGTGTAGGTGCGTTCCCCTCCTGCGGTCCATCTGATGCTAGTGTCCCCACAGATACTAGCGGTGATGACCATATGCATGAGGTACAGGCAGGGTTGTCAGGGGCAGAAGCTGTGCCATTGGTTACCATCCCACCTATGTCCCCCTCATCCCCGCACACGGTTCTGATGCCGACACATACCACATCACCGTTGCCCATAGAGGAAGGACAGTCAGCGTCTGTTGGCATTGAGCAGGAATGTGTGGTGGCTACAGAAGGTGCGTACACACCATGTTGCCAGTGTAATGACTGGTGATGTGCCACACAGGCATGTGGCTGGTGCTGCTCGTAGGAGGACCTCTGGCAGACATGCACCTGCTGTACAGGGTGCAGCAGCTGGTATCACCAGACGCATGTTCCAGACTGTAATGGCGGCACAGGCACGTGCTGAACGGCAGAACCAAGAAGGGCAGAGGCTGCAGAGGGCCGCAATCCATTCCCTAAATGAGAACATCCAGTCATTGGCGAATGCTCAACAGCAGATTGCTAATGTACTGGATAGGCGATTAGGTGAGATGGTTGGAATCCTCGACCGAGGCATGTCAATCCGCGAGCGTGAGCTGTCTGTGCTGGAACACCTGGTAGGGGTGAGGCATAGGACACGTGGCCGTAGGCCAGCAACACCACCTAGTGTAGGTCGACGTGTGCGTGCCACCTCTCATGCCCACTCACACAGTGCCGGTAGCAGCAGCAGTGCAGCTGGTGCTACACCGACCACACCAGGACACAGCAGGCCACGTGGACGTGGCCCTGGCTGGTCCCAGCGTGGACACGGTTCCAGCGGACATGTGTCATCGGAGAGTGGCCACTCCATACCTCCACCCGGTAGTGCCCGTGCGACCCCAGGCAGGCACGGGTCACGTGGCCGCAGACGGACACAGTGAGCCATACAACCTGCACTGTACAGTCTGGGGCTGCCAAGTATAACCCGTGTAGGCATCACATATGGCTGAACTGTGTACACACATACCCACACACGGCAGACACAACTGTAGGGCTCCACCACATCCACATGCATTCTGCACAGTCATGCCCAGTAAATGCACCGGCCCTTACACACACACATGATGTCATCCATTGGTACAGCCTATGCCCCTGGCACACATATCACCCTGTGCATATGATGAAGCCTCTGCCGCATCACTGTCATCCACACCATCGGTGCACGGTTATGCAAATATATTCTGATGCACAGGGTGGACAAGATAGTGAGAGGTGTATGTGATACCTGTGTATGCATAGCGTGTGATGTGTATGTTGCAGTGGTTGTGTATGACAAGTGACAGGTGCGTATGTGACGTGGGTTGTGTACTGTCATCATGCAGCAGACATACCATGTAGTGCAGGTGCAGCATGCATTGAGCTGTGTACACGGTATGTGTGACGGTTACATGTGTAGCACCATGTTGGTTCTGTTAACCTGTATGCCTCATATGGTGTACTCGCATGTGCCTACTGGGAGCACTGTTATCAGTCCCCCACGTGTAGCTGTGGGTTACCCACAGGCACATCTGGCAATATCAGCATACCACATGTACCCGCAACCTGCCTGGACACCTACATAGGTACATAGGTGCATAGGTACATACTAGGCTATGTGCCCTACGGCATGTGTAAGCCTAGCCAGAGTGTGTGTGGCTTTCACCACCCCTTAGGATGAGGATACTATATCCATTGGTCTGCTGTCCCTCTGTCCAGCAGTGACACAGAGATGATTCCTGGGGCATACCTACGATCTCCCATCCACACGTCAGGATTACTCTTGGACAGAGTCAGTGAGGGGCTCTGCTTCACAAGGGCTGGGAATCTGTTCCATGGTGTAGGGAGTCTCTGGGCGATGAACCTGTCCCTCCAGCACGTCCTATTTATATCCGTGTTGAGGTTTGTGTCTGTTGCTCTCGTGCCCGTGGTTGTTTGGATCCTAGGAGGTGGAGCATGTCCATGAAACCCAGGTTGGACATGGCCGTGTATGTCAGGCACAGATCACCTCGGAGCAGACGGTATGAGAAGGTATAGAGCCGGAGTTCCCTCAGTCGGGCAGCGTGTGACATATGTTTCAGCACCTTTATCCCTGTGTTGGGGAATGTTTGGGGTCCTTCCGACTGCTGCAGGTGTCGGGTTAGGTACATTCTGAATGGGGCGTTGTACCCAATCATTGGTCTGATGCGTGAAGAGTACAGGGGTACAATGACCTCCCCTGATCTGGATGTGAATCCCTTCATGACCAGGTGGGCACTGTGGAATGTCTTCCCAACCACATTGGCAATGTGAGTGTCAAGAGAGGTTACCGACAAGTTGGGTCCCCAGGTCCCTGATCACGTCTACCGTGTTTAATGGATTACCACCTATGTGGTAATTCGGGGTTAACTTGTCTTTCCCAAAGGGTAGGTCTATACCTTCCCTGGCATGTAGCTTCAGGCCATGGCTCTGGCACCAGTTATCCATTTCTATGAGACCTCAGGTGGATGTCTGTGTCTGATGGGGTGTTGATTATGGTGGACGGTTTGCAGTCATCTGCATACCTTGTCTGCCACAATCCCCCTATGTTTGCATGCACGTCGGAAAGTTGAATGCCGAACAGGAGGGGGCCCAGGACTGAGCCCTGTGGGCCACCACTCGGGACCGGCTTGGAGTCTGACATGGCACCAGGAACACTAACCCTGTGGGTTCTGACCTTCATCCGGTTGGCAACCCATCGTGTGACATATGGCTCTACATCTACGCTGGTGAGCCTTTCTATGATGCCCGCGTGGAGTTTGGTTCGAACGCTGTCGCCAGGTCACGGTAGTCTGTGCGAACCGACGTACCCCCATCAATGGCCTTAGTGACTCTTCCGAACAGGTCGACCAGGTTCAGGAGGCAGGATCTGCCCTTGACTAAGCCGATGTGGGTATGTTCCAGTATTTGTCGTTCCCCAATGTCTTCATTTATGGGCTCCATTATGGTCCCCTCCATAGCTTTGCAGACAAGGCTCGTCAAGCTTATAGGGCAGTGATGTCCAGAGTCCGTAGGAGCACCGCCTTGGTGGAGTGGGACCACAGTTGCCGTATGCCATCCATCGGGTACGTAGCCTGTAGTAAGGCTAAGATTAAACAGCAGCCTTATGTGCGGGTTGAGGCCCTCATTGAGGTTGTGTAGCACACAGCCGGGGACACCGTCTGGTCCCATTGATGCTGTGTTCTCTGCTTTACAGATAGCAGCTCTCACCTGGGCATTCGAGATGTTTGGGAGGCTAGACTCTGGTGGGATAGATACCTCCCCTCTTGGGGGGGGTAGATGTATGCACGGAACCTGTCTGCCAGTTTGTTGGCAATGTCTGTGGGTTCAGTGATCATTGTACCATTCTGGACTAATTCCGAGCATAACTGTGAGCTTCCACCCATGTTCCTACCATAGCTAAGGAAGGCCTTATGGTTGTCTTATGTGTCCTTTGCAAGTCCTGTCCCACAGGCGGCCTTGGATGATTGTATGAGTGATCGTATGTTACCGCCAGTATTAATCAGTGATGCCTTCCCTGGTAGTGATATTGCTCTGTCATGTAGTAGCTTTCACCTCTTGTTGTACGGTTTGTTTATGGCTGGGGTCCACCAGACCATGTGCCTGCCTTTGGTGGACAAGGTCCTGATGTTATTAGGGATTGCTTGATCCAGACATTCCTGGGGGTGCTCGTAGAAGGCATTTGTAAGGGTTTCAGCAGCGTGGCCTGTGTTTACCACTGGCATGGAGGCCTTGTAGGGTACCACACCAGTCATATGACGTGTGGGGTTCGCTGTGGAGAGGTCTTCACTGTGGTCTCCCTTGCCGGTGTTGGGGGCGGGATGCGGATCTCCAGTGAGATCACTATATGGTCTGACCTCACCGTTGAGGGATGTACATCCTGTGTGGAGCATGTCGTCCCCATGTGTGATGATCAGGACTAGTATAGTTCCTCCCCTTGTGGGTATGGTGCATAGTTGTTCCACAGCATTCGGGTGTATGAACACCTGGAACCTTTGGTGTAGGGTGTTGTGTCCTGGGTAATGTTCCCGGTCTATGTATGGGTGGTTGATGTCACCCAATATGATGGTGTTGTGAGAGCATTCATACTCCCCAGTGTCTTCAGGAAGGCTGTGCGGGTATCCTGGGTTTGGGAGGGTGGTCTGTAGCATGCAACAAACTGTAGGGCAGTCCTACCCATGGTTAATTGCACCTGGATGGTCCCCGCTGCTACGTGCATTTCTGCCAACCTGGAGGTGTGGGTATCCTTCATGGAAATGGAGACTCCCCCTCCTTCTGTGGTTCGGTCCGGGTTAGGGTCCTGAACGCGTGATATGAGGTATGACCTGATAGTGCTGGGGTGCTCTCAGGAGCCCTGAACCAGGTTTCAGTCACAGCACTGACATCGATGTCCTCCATACTGAGGAGGGCTTTTGAGGGCATGCAGCTTGGGCGTAGACTACTGGCACTGAGCAGTATTACCCTTAGTTTTTCCAGGTTTGTAGTCTAGGGCGGTAGGTTTATCATTTCAGCCTTGCCTGCAGTGGGCACTGAGGGGTGGCAGGAGCCTTTGCCAAACTCTTGAAGACCAGGGGCGACAGGTGCAAGCCATCCCTTGCGAAGGAGCGTGGCGTGTCAAGCATGTCATCCCAGGCAAGAGGACATTGGATCCCCTCAGACTGACACCGGTAATCAGGCCAATTATCAAGGGTGATCATTCGGACCCAGTATTGTGGCATCATTCTTGATGAGGGTGGGATACTGCTCAGGGTCAGGGTCATGCTGGCCTGGGCTACACAATCTGAGAGCCCCTCTATGTCTCCTTTCATGTATCCCAGGGTGGTATGTCTCCGGTCGTTGACACCAGCATGGACAATGACCGCGTCATACTTGTACATGCTGCGGAGTGACCTGAGTGCGTGTGTTATGTGGCGGATTCCAGCGCCCGACAGGCAGCCTACTGTGATCATTCCCTTGTTCAGTCTGGTGGGTGGGACGTCGGTGTGTCTGACTATGGCGTCACCTATTACAAGTGTGTCTGGCATTGTGTGTGGCCTTAAGGGCTGTGACTGTTTAGCACACTGACGTTGAGAACTATGTGTTGCATGTCCTATGTCTTGTGGAGGCAGTTGCTTGGGTGTCTGCTTCGGAGGCCTCGTTAGGTTCGTTACATGTTTTAACAGTGCCTCCGAGTATGTCTTTGTGTGTTCATGTGTTTGTTTAGCATTTGTGATAGTTCCATGTGACACTGGGTTTGTGGTGTGCGTGGTGTCCTTCCCTCCCATTTGGTCTTGCCGGTCGTGGTTTGAGAGAGCTCAGCCTCCTGTCTGGCTATATAGTTGCATCTCTCACATGTATTATGTTTAGTGGGGGAGGTGCGGCTTGTCCGTGTCCATGAGGCACCTGTAACATTGCCTCAGGATGCCCAGATTCACCATCTGAACAGGAGAGGTCGCTAGCAATTGACCCTTCGACATGCCAGAGAACGTGAATGCGTTTGCTGTGTAACTGGGTCAGAAGGGACCTATAGGGAAGTGGGTACTCAAGGGGATTCTAGGCTAGTGTAGTACTCCGTCTAGTATACATGTACTTTACCTATGTAGGAATACTGTGGGAGCAGGTGCTGAGCTTTTGTGATAGAGAACAGACAGTTTAGATTGCAAGTAGAGAAGTTCTACGTGTAAACCTGCGGAGCACGGAGCCAGATATAGTGTAACGTTGTTTACACGGTACATGACACACATGTCCACACATATACTGCACCTGACGCCTGTGGTCGGTGCCACAGGCTACGGTGGACAGAGACATCACATACATGGCATGACACAGTACAGGTATGGTGACATTCTGCAGGTGTCGTACACAGCGTGCTGGCGACTGACCGCAGGTGTCACCTGTCAGCTGTGGTGCACGCTGTGCAGCAGTAGGATGCTGTACCGGTACAGGAATATGTCCGCAATCGCGGGGTGTACACCACTATGGCACACCCCATTGTGTGCAGATGGGGACACCTGCCTGTGTGGTCAGCACCCTCACAATACAATGCACCCACACGCCATGTCACAGGGGGCGGACTTGCACAGGTGGCCAGTATGGCTCACAACTATGGCATTGACAGGGTCGTACAATGCAGCACCAGTACGGGATGGTCACCCTGTGTGGTTAGTGTCCATTCACAACACTATATCTGCATACACCCTCACAACAGGCAGCAGACATACACACATGTTGACACACTGACATGGTGGTGACCACACATGTCTACACGGAGGGACGACGTGTTGCATGTACTGCACCATCCACATCCATGCACCCCACACTGAGGTATGTACAGATCTCTACCATGGTGTACAGTGATGTGTGGCACGTGGCACATAGTCCCCCCGATCTGTGGCATACATGGGCACACATTCCTGCACACATGTCGGTGCTGGGAATGCCACACCCGCTATATGGGATATGTGCAGGCGTGCAGCGGTATGTAGTGCATCATGCGTACCAACACTGTATCCGGCAGCTGTGCCGATATATGCACTTGGGAGGTGGTAGGGGTTACAGTGGCCATGTGACATATGGTCGATGACACCTGACCGATGGGTATGCATTATGGCAGCACTGTCATGTAACGGCGACATAGCAGACTGTATGCACATGGCAGGGTAGGATGGTGTGTGACACACCTGTGACCACCACCTGCACACATGCATGTGGACAGGTGTTTAAACACATGATGTACACACATACCGCCATGCGTGCTGTTACTATGCCACCATATGACGGCCCCCATGATGGGTATGCATGTGGTAGGGGGTTGCAACTGTGTTATGGACATCGGACACCGCTCATGCATGGCTGCACCATGCACAGTACACGTGTCACATGTATCCCCTGTTGCCATGTGTGTATGCATTGCTACGTTGTGACATGTGTGTCGACATACATGGAACATGGACTGTGGTATGGTATCACAGCTGTCACAGGCAAACTGTACAAGGGTATGTGTCCCAGTCAACACCGCTACACCCTGTAGGGGGAGCATACCACAGACATGTGTCCACCTTCCATTCATGTGTGTATTACCGCGTACGCCAGTGTTATGCATGTGGTACATCACAGGCTTCGTATGTGTCCTGTGTGCAGTCCATGCACACAGCCAGACAATCACATATATGACATATCCGGACTTTGTTTCACTGTGGTACAGCTGCAGTCATGTGTCATATCTGTGTCAGGCCCGTGGTATGTGTGGAGCACGCCTGTCCATGTATACCGATATGGGCGGACTACATCACACCTGTGGGATCATTGATAGTACATGTGTACTCTGCATGACGGGCGTACACCGCCATATAGACCTGTGGACATATGTCACATGCTGTTGCTGGACCGTGAGGCATACTGCTGCACCGATGACATGGTGCTGGCATGGCAGCTACAGTGTTCACTGCAGTGTGTACATGTTCAGCCTGCACCCGTGACGCCTGTGATGTCATCTGTGTGTGTACGTGTAACTGCATGTGTGTCCACCCTGTGCGTGTGTACGGGTTTACCTGGCCATGACTTGCGGTGTGTACACTCCGTCTGCATGCCGGACGGCGCGTAGCACATACTAAGTGTGTGAGCATGGCCGGGTTGCTGTTGTGTAGGTGGACACACACGACGGTCCACACTCTGCCCTTCCATGATTCCACCCCATGTGTATGCATGTCTGCACTCTGCAGATTCTAAGTGTGTGAGCATGCCCAGTAAGCAGCTGTGTAGATGGACACACAGTACAGTGCACACCGCCCATCTGTGAAGATACCCCGTGTGCATGTATGTTTCCCTTTTGCAACCGCCACGTGTGTGAGCATGCCCGGGTTGCTGTTGTGTAGGTGGACACACACGACGGTCCACACTCTGCCCTTCCATGATTCCACCCCATGTGTATGCATGTCTGCACTCTGCAGATTCTAAGTGTGTGAGCATGCCCAGTAAGCAGCTGTGTAGATGGACACACAGTACAGTGCACACCGCGCCCGTCTGTGAAGATACCTCGTGTGCATGTATGTTTCCCCTTTGCAACCGCCACGTGTGTGAGCATGCCCGGGTTGCTGTTGTGTAGGTGGACACACACGACGGTCCACACTCTGCCCTTCCATGATTCCACCCCATGTGTATGCATGTCTGCACTCTGCAGATTCTAAGTGTGTGAGCATGCCCAGTAAGCAGCTGTGTAGATGGACACACAGTACAGTGCACACCGCATCCGTCTGTGAAGATACCCCGTGTGCATGTATGTTTCCCTTTTGCAACCGCCACGTGTGTGAGCATGCCCGGGTTGCTGTTGTGTAGGTGGACACACACGACGGTCCACACTCTGCCCTTCCATGATTCCACCCCATGTGTATGCATGTCTGCACTCTGCAGATTCTAAGTGTGTGAGCATGCCCAGTAAGCAGCTGTGTAGATGGACACACAGTACAGTGCACACCGCCCGTCTGTGAAGATACCCGTGTGCATGTATGTTTCCCTTTGCAACCGCCACGTGTGAGCATGCCGGGTTGCTGTTGTGTAGGTGGACACACACGACGGTCCACACTCTGCCCTTCCATGATTCCACCCCATGTGTATGCATGTCTGCACTCTGCAGATTCTAAGTGTGTGAGCATGCCCAGTAAGCAGCTGTGTAGATGGACACACAGTACAGTGCACACCACGCCCGTCTGTGATGATACCCTGTGTGCATGTATGTTTCCCCTTCGCGACCGCTAGGTGTGAGGGCATGCCCAGTATGCCATTCGGGGGTACACAGTACAGTCGGCACCGATGTCTGCTACTAGGCGTGTAGCCATGGCCAATGACATCCTGCATAGCCATGGTGGCCGTCCAGGTGAGTCATATGTGGTTGATATGCCACAATGGCTGCCTACATCATGCACGCCGGTTGCCCTCTCATAGGGTATACTGTCTGTGGTGCATCCCGTATCCATGTCGTGATGTTGTGCTCCGTAGTTAGTTGGTATTCCCGAGTGCAGCACTACCGTGTTACTGTACGCCCACCTTGGGATGGTAACATGCTGTGTGACTGCGCACTCTGTCTTCATTCCCTATCGGCTGCCTTGCCTCTGCAGATGATATCACCCACCTAGGGGTATGCCTCCTGACAGTGCTGTGCTCAGTAATCTCGGTAGCGTTCTGTAGATGCATCATGCTGTAGTGTGTTCATGTAGGTAGGCGTAGGTTCAACTCCCGGCCCTTCCCCGTGTGTGTGTGAGGTGTGTGTGTGTGTGTTTCCAGCTGCCCTTGGAGAGAGTAGTTCTTTTAGTCGCTTCGCAACACATACCTTGGCTATTGGCATCTATTCCTTTACGGATGATGTCACCCACCTAGAAGTATGCCTCTGACAGCACTGTGCTCAGTAATCTCGGTAGCGCATTCTGTAAATGCATCATGCTGTAGTGTGTTCATGTAGGTAGGCGTAGGTTCAACTCCCGGCCCTTCCTGTGTGTGTGTGTGTGTGTGTGTTTCCAGCTGCCTCTGCAGATGGTCATGCTTTTAGATGCTTCGCAACACATACCTTGGCTATTGTCAGCTATTCCTTTACGGATGATGTCACCCGCCTAGAAGTATGCCTCTGACAGCACTGTGCTCAGTAATCTCGGTAGCGCGTTCTGTAAATGCATCATGCTGTAGTGTGTTCATGTAGGTAGGCGTAGGTTCAACTCCCGGCCCTTCCCTGTGTGTGTGTGTGTGTGTGTGTGTGTGTTTCCAGCTGCCTCTGCAGATGGTCATGCTTTTAGACGCTTCGCAACACATACCTTGGCTATTGTCAGCTATTCCTTTACGGATGATGTCACCCGCCTAGAAGTATGCCTCTGACAGCACTGTGCTCAGTAATCTCGGTAGCGCGTTCTGTAAATGCATCATGCTGTAGTGTGTTCATGTAGGTAGGCATAGGTTCAACTCCCGGCCCTTCCCTGTGTGTGTGTGTGTGTGTGTGTGTGTGTTTACAGCTGCCTCTGCAGATGGTCATGCTTTGTAACACATACCTTGGCTATTGTCAGCTATTCCTTTACGGATGATGTCACCCGCCTAGAAGTATGCCTCTGACAGCACTGTGCTCAGTAATCTCGGTAGCGCATTCTGTAAATGCATCATGCTGTAGTGTGTTCATGTAGGTAGGCGTAGGTTCAACTCCGTGCCCTTCCCGTGTGTGTGTGTGTGTGTGTTTCCAGCTGCCTCTGCAGATGGTCATGGTTTTAGACGCTTCGCAACACATACCTTGGCTATTGTCAGCTATTCCTTTACGGATGATGTCACCCGCCTAGAAGTATGCCTCTGACAGCACTGTGCTCAGTAATCTCGGTAGCACGTTCTGTAAATGCATCATGCTGTAGTGTGTTCATGTAGGTAGGCGTAGGTTCAACTCCCGGCCCTTCCCCGTGTGTGTGTGTGTGTGTGTGTGTGTTTCCAGCTGCCTCTGCAGATGGTCATGCTTTTAGACGCTTCGCAACACATACCTTGGCTATTGTCAGCTATTCCTTTACGGATGATGTCACCCGCCTAGAAGTATGCCTCTGACAGCACTGTGCTCAGTAATCTCGGTAGCGCGTTCTGTAAATGCATCATGCTGTAGTGTGTTCATGTAGGTAGGCGTAGGTTCAACTCCCGGCCCTTCCCCGTGTGTGTGTGTGTGTGTGTGTGTGTGTTTACAGCTGCCCCTGGAGAGAGTAGTTCTTTTAGACGCTTCGCAACACATACCTTGGCTATCGGCGTCTATTCCTTTACGGATGTTGTCACCCACCTAGACGTGTGCCTCTGACGGTGCTGTGTTCAGTGGTCCACGTAGCGCGTTCCATACCTGTGTCATACTGTCGTGCGGTTGGGTAGGTGGGGTAAGGTCAATCCCCATGCCTGCCAGCTGTGTGTGTGTGTCTATGCTCCCAGCCGCATGGGTTCATAGGTTATGGCTTTAGAGGTTCCGCAGAACACTTATATCCTGCCGACATCTCTGTGTTTGTGGATGGTGAGACGCAGCTCGTGGACTGCCTGTGTGCCTGCTGTGGTTGGCGACCTCCGTAGCGTGTTCTCCACGTGCGCCCTGCTGTGGTGTGGTGGGGTGGTGCTGTGTACGTTACACTCCCGGCCTTGCCACATGTGTCCGTCTGTATCTCTCTCGATGTATATATACATACTTATGTTATGCCCATAGCGCTGCTCTTGCATGGACAGCTGTCTGTCCCATGTATCGCATATTTGCACGGCTGACACATAGAACTGTGGTACGATGCATATCCACTCATTGTCCATGCAACGTCCGTATTCCGGCACGCCCTAGAGACATCTGCTGGATATCGTGGCAGACAGCTATCCTTGCTGTACTGACACTGTACCCATACACGCCATAAACCTTGTGTATCATTGCCTGTTTATGGTGTGTGTATGTCTATCTGAGCTGTGTGCATGGTCGTGTGTATGTCCCGCTATAGCCGTCTGTGCAGGTGTCGCCACTATGGGTAATCCTTGTAGACCGCTGTTTCATGTGCACTTCAGCACATACCTGCAGACCGTACTACCCCTCCTACGGCAGCACGGGAGCGGCCTTAGATCAACCGCTGCCCTAGGCGATAGGGCTCCATGGCGCCCACCACCACAACACATGGTGCCCCCATCCTGGTGTACCTACATGACATAACTACTAGAAAGGTGGCCCTGCTAGTGCGGCGCCCTAGGCAGCCGCCGGGTTGGCCTATGCCTACGGCGGCTATGAGCACATCCCAAGGCATACTTTTACATTCAGTGTTTTACAAAGGCTAGATTTTAATCCCAGAGGGGGGGACCTTATCAACTATACTTTAGAATGCGAATTGAGATGGATTATTAGGTGGAGAGCTGACCAAACACCAGGGTTGAATGATGAAGCACAGATTAAGCCTCTTTTGAGAAGCAGGTGGCTTAAACCCAAATAACAGGAATGTAGTTTAGGTACAGCTATACATTTAACACCTATTAGTCCACTCTTTCAGTTGTTTACCACTGTTTTACATTGATATAATATACATATTTTCTATATATATTGTTAGATTTATAATTGATGAGAATTAGGCATAGTACAATATAATATAATACATGTTTTAATAAGATGTTTTTAAAGATGTTAATATATGTGTGAGTATTTAACATTGCGTTTGCGCTTTATATGCTGGGGTTAATTGTTCATTGTTTGATGAGAAATTGACCAATGAAAATGTAAGGAGGGATATTTAAAGCCTGAATGCTTTTATGTTATGTGTAAGTCTGAAGGAGCCTACGGGTGAAAGCGCTTACTTGTATATAAAGGAACTTTTTATACCATTTGGGCACTGTCCTGGACAATTTCTACGTTGACTGTTTCATCTACCTATGTGTCTTTTGGATTGTGTGCCATAAGGTGCCAGCGGTTATTTTATGTTGATTAGGTGTAATCCATGGTCAATTGACATTAATCATATTAATTCATTAAAGGATCTTCTTTATAAGTGGGAACGGCATAGTTTAACCATCCTATGACCTTCCTAGTTGAAGTTGTTAGTGAGCCATTAGTATGTGTTCCACAGGTCGCCCATTTGTTCCGCATTATGGAAGCGAGTGATCCCCATTTTGGTGATGGCAGATTGAGAGCTGTGTACGCCGGTATTCGCACGACGGTCTGACTTTGTATGGGGAATGTCTAATGTAGTCCCTATCTGTATTTCCTGTGCTATGCCTTACTGCAGCTGTGTAATTCCACCAGGTTTCCAGTTATGGGTGCCATCTTGGTCGTACGCTTGTCCATCCATGGGAATCGCCTACTGGACACTGATATAGGGCTGTACACATTTCACACCTGCTTTCAGCATTATCCGGTGGATGCTTTGCATCATTAGTGGGGAGTAAGGCATGTGCTATACCCACATCCCTCCCACGGGGCGGGCCAACGGATTATCTGCCAAACAACACCGAGCCCCATTTCTGCATACCCAGGATCCCATGGCTGCAACCCTCGACGGTACACATTACACATCCTTCATGTGTGCGGGACTGGGATGTGGACGCACTTCTATGGACTCGACAATCTGGGGATTTCTGTTCATATGTCCTGCATTTCATGGACACTTGTCATCAACCTTAAACACGCTGGTGGTGCATATGTCTAGCTGTGCCGTAGTCACGGCTGTCATTTCTTCTGGGTCGATCGCAGCTGGTTGATATTGCGAACGGAGCAATTTTTGGAGTCCTACAATGGACACCAGTGTGCATATGTAAAGTGTAGAACTTGTTGGACTGTCACCATCTGGCCAGTGGTTTTGACTGATGCTGTATGTTCCCCATTCGCGGATGTCTGTTTGACTACCCATATTATGTATTACTTGGCATATCTATATCCATGTGCCAGTAAGCGGAAATACAGCAAACCTTGAGTCCTGGTCATCTTCATAAAAGACATTAATGAACATAAACCAGACCAAAACAGACGATGACAAAAGCGATACACTCCACAGTCCAAAGATACTGAGCGCTTTCACCCACTAACATGGGGCATCGTCAGAGTACGAAATACATTAGATAGTCATCCCTTATATACTTCCTTCAGAGTCAGTTTAAAGACAATTAATCAATAAACTTGCTCATAGTTAAGTGGACAGTGCTCCAAGTCTTAAAGATAAAGTGACATATAAAAATCAGTGTTGCATACATTACTTAATGGAAACATTAATACAACAACAATGTGTTAATATAAATACAATATTGGTCAATACAATCAGTATATTGAAACATAATTGATAATTGTTGTGAGTAAACCTTAGAATGTAGTGTGTTGATAATGATATTATGTATATTAATGTGTATAATTGTTGTATTAAGATTCCAAATCATTGAATAAATAAGTACAATTAAATGCATATTTTGTATAAATATGAATGTAAATAAGAGTCACAATGTTAAATATAAATATGACTGTATATAACTATATAAATATGATATGGAATAAACTGTAGTTGTTTACATCTTGTTTTCGAGTGACATATCTATGTCCATGTGTCATATATACGGGCCGTCGGACTGCTGTGTGTAGATATATACATGTGAACCCCTCGTTTCATACCTTGCTTTGTTACTGTCTGTGGATTACCTGTGTACACACATCTATTACCATACCATACCTTTCCACTGTACAGGTTCTGGCATGGTGTACGGCTGGTTGGCCCTTAATCTTGCTGTGTGTTACATTGACCTGTGTCTATCTGGCAATTCGCTGGCGTGTCATGTGAGACCTTCTTGCTTCTATAGGGACCTGATCCCGTAATTGTGACGTGCTTCCACTGGCCATATATTTCTCTGTCGTCTGGGATCTGTATGTAACCAGTCCTTTCAGGACACTTTCTATTGTTGTTCATTTTTGGTTACATATATGAGTACTTTGGTATGTTGTGCTATTATTGTGTGTGGAGCATTTCTCCACGGGCCTCTGCTGACACTGGACATATATCCAGCTAGCCTAGCCCGGTCAACAAGTGTGAGCCAACTAAACACAATTCGATGGTGGCACCTTCTGACAAGTGGGTCGGGTTACAGATGCATAACCGTCGTCAATCCATACTACTAACACACACGTTATTCTATCCACATTCTATGTTTGTCTTATCACATAGCATGTGTTTCTCACTATTTCTACCGGTACTTTACATGGCATTGTCCGATTCCATACTTTCAGAGGCTGACAGTTTTGAGACATGTATAACTGACGTGGAGGACACAGCATTAACTTTCCCTGCTGTGAGCGGATCACACACGCACACGCACTTGCATTTCCTAATTGTGGGTTACGCGCACATGCATATCCGTATTCTGGTTACATATGTTTACTGGGTCTGTGTGGTTACGTGGTCTGTATTAGTTGTGACTGTTCGGTAACATATCTCTGATCCGGTTGACGGACGTGCGGAACACACTTTCACCTTTACACATGTAACTGTCTTTGCGGCATGGACGCATTACGTACGTTCACATTTATATGTTCTATAGTCGTAATTCAAACGGGACTGCATTCACGTTTGTCGGTTGCTGTGACCACTACACGTTAGCTGTTCTGTCTCATTTATATGCATACCCATGGTACTTAGCTAAATTTACATATCCCCCACCCCACCCCGCACTCACGTACGTCACAGGCATCCATTCTCCTGCTGGGAAAAGTGCGGTACTACATGTTACACATTCCTTATTCCCTACCGCTCATGGCCCAGGATGCATATGTCGTGACCGCAGGGATATTCAGATCACAGGGGCTTATAGCCCCTACGCATACAGGCCTTCGATTGTCAGGGTGTTCCTGTGGTGCTTTGGGTTTGGTCTTGTCCGCCTAGTGTACGGAACTGCCCTGACCGTGTACGAATGTCAGGCGAGTCACATGGGCACGGTTTGTCCGTGTCTATGATACCATATCCCCCCCATTATTCCTAACCATGTGCGCTGATTGGCCGGCGTGCCCGTTGTAGATCGTGTTATAGTAATTGCACACGGTCTGGTCGACCGGACCTATTTCCATTACTATACCTCGGTATTTATAACCTGTCTCGCTATGTTACATGGGTTTAACATTGCGTGACAGCTTTCACTGAGCCACGGACATGTCCGTTGCTTACTTTGGGGCAGTCCCGCTCTGCTACACACATTTAACATGGCGGAACAGGTTGAACAGCACAGCAACGGGGACATCGGGCTCTCCGTCGCTGTTTTGTATTGAATCGCTATGTTGACTTTGTTTCACATAGCGAGACAGTGTCGACATTGGCAACGGACATCTCGCGCAGTACGTCCGCACCGGGATGGGCGGCGGACAGGCATTATGCTGTGCCATTATGTCTGGGAATATATGGTTTCTTTCCTAGATGATATGGCATACTAGCAATGACCCGCGTCTGGGTGTGGGTACTGCTGTATTTACCCACGGTTGCCTTTGTGTGGTCCCTCGGGCATCGGCCTCGGGACCGCACCTACCGTGGGTATATCTAGCATTACCCACATCCGGCGTGGTTATTGCTATGATATTCCGTGTGTGCGGACACGTGTGTTTGGACAACCTACAATAGCTTCTGCTATTGGCATACAATGCTGTGGGTGGTGCCGGTTACCATACATATGCCTTTCTCAAAAGCCGACTTCACACTTCTAAACACTAGTGTGGTCTCCTTTAAGGCCCCTGAGCCGGTGGTAAACATTACTCAAACCGCTGAATCACTTACATATGCCTTCTACCAGCACCTACAGGACTGCATGGATCAGGCAATCCCAAACAAAACTGAGACTCTTTGTACCAAAGGCAAGCGTCCAGTCTGGTGGACCCCAGCCATAAACAAGCTCTACAACAAAAGGAGGAAGCTACTACAAGATAGAGCAGAATCCTTGAAAGGTAAGACACCCTTGCTCATTATACGTGAAGAACTAAGAGCTCTCATAAAATCATCCAAGGCAAATTCGAGAGATAAATCACCAAGGACTCAAAAGACAATCATAAGGCCTTCTTTAGCTATGTTAGACACCTAGGAGGAAACTCCCAGATATGCTCAGAATTAGTTCAAAATGATGTGAAGATTACTGAACCTACACACATTGCCAACATACTGGCTGACAGGTTCAGTGCAAACTTCTCCCCCCCAAAAGGAGAGATATCTATACCAGAGGATTGTAGCCCCCAGAACATCTCTAACGCCCAGGTGAGAACTGCTCTCTCCAAGGCAGTAAACACAGCATCCATGGGACCAGATGGTGTCCCCGGCTGTGTACTCCATGAACTCAATGAGGAATTAAACCCGCAGTTAGGACAGCTGTTTAATCTTAGCCTCACCTCAGGATACGTACCCAAGTAGTGGCGCAAGGCGACTGTGGTCCCACTTCACAAGGGCGGTGCCTCCACTGACCCTGGAAATTACCATCCCATTAGCTTGACAAGCCTTATCTGCAAAGCCATGGAGAGGATCATAATGGAACTCATAGATAAAGACATAGGGAACTTGCAGACTTTGGATCCAACCCAGTTTGGCTTGGTCAAAGGCAGATCATGCCTTTTAAACTTGGTTGACTTTTTCGGAACAGTCACCAAGGCCATTGATGAGGGTAAGGCAGTCCATACAGCCTACCTCGACCTGGCAAAGGCCTTCAACACAATACCCCCCTCAGGTATCATTGAAAAACTCATCAGCTTGAATGTAAACCCATACATCACAAGATGGGTTGCAAACTGGCTAAGTGACAGAACCCACACGGTCAGAGTTGCTGGCGCCATGTCAGACTCAAAGCCGGTCACAAGTGGTGTCCCACAGGGCTCAGTCCTGGGTCCACTCTTGTTCGGCATCTACTTTTCAGAAGTACAAGCAAACACAGGAGGGTTATGGCTGACAAAGTTTGCAGATGACTGCGAACTGGGTGCCATAGTCGAACACACATCTGACACAGATATCCTTCAGAAGGGCCTCACAGAAATGGATAACTGGTGCCAGAGACATGGCCTAAAGCTAAACGCCAAGAAATGCATAGTCATACCCTTCGGGAAAAACAAGGTTACCCCTAGCTACCATATAGGTGGCAATCCACTGAGCACAGAAGAAGTTACCAGGGATCTGGGGACCCAGGTTGACAGTAACCGTTCGTTTGACACTCACGTTGCTAAAGTAGTTAGGTAGACCTTCTACATTGCCCACCTGATCATGAAGGGATTCACATCTAGATCAAGGGAGGTCATCGTCCCCTGTACTCATCACTCATTAGACCTATGATTGAGTACAATGCCCCATTCAGAATGTATCTGACCCGACACCTGCAGCAGCTGGAAAGGCCCCAAAAGTTCATCACCAAAAGGATACAGGGTCTCAAGAATATGTCTTATGCTGCCCGACTGAAAGAACTCCAGCTCTATTCAGTCGCATACCGCTTGCTCAGAGGTGACCTGTGCCTGACATACAAGGCCATGTCAAACCCAGATTTGATGAATATGCTTCACCTAAAGAATCTAGATCCCTCAGAACCACAAGGGCGGGAGACTTAAACCTTGACACGGTCATTAATAGAACGTGCTGGAGGGACAGATTCATCACCCAGAGACTCACTATGCTGTGGAACAACATCCCGGTACATGTGAGGCAGAGCACCTCGCTGGCCTTGTTCAAGAGGAATCTTGACCAATGGATGGGAGATCGCAGATATACCCCAGGGATTACTTCAGTGTCACTGCTTGACAGAGGTACAGCAATATAATAGGCATAGTTTTCTTCAAACTGAAGGGGTGGCGAAGGCCACATAACTATGGGCTAGGCTTATAAATGCCCTTGGGCAGATAGCCTACTATGAACCTATGAACCTATGAACCTATGTTCATAGTTTGTCCCATTCACACTTGTCTATCCCCTGTCCTCATTCGTACATGGATATTTCTGTGGCACATGATTGAACTATGTATTACCTGCAGGTATGCTGTGTACAGTGCACATATGTCACGGTTGATTACAGTGTATCTGTGTACCTACCTCTGTGATACTGAGGACTACCACACATCCTTCACAGCATTGCATGCGTATGTCCATACTATTATTCGTTGGCCTGTGGGGGGTTGTCAGAGCGACGGTTACACGTGTCCCTGTTTGTGCACGCATCATGGTGGTCTTTGACCAGCCTCCGTTGCTATCGTGGGATGGACGGTGGTGTTGGTGTGTGTTTGGGTTGTGTTTCCACTGCCGATACGTCAGTGGGGGGTGGGGTTGGCACGTGTTCCTCTTTGCAGGGAGCCCCATCCTGGACATTTGTGTCATGCGTCGACACTTGGCACGTGCCATATGTCCTGTGATATTCCCACAGTCGTGTATGCCTTCCTGCATTACTACTGCGTGTTACTGGCAGTTTGTATCTGGTACGCATGGCTATTATGTTGGATAGCTTAGGCTATTCCCATGATATGACATACCCATTCATCCGGGCATATACGTGTTATTCAATCCTTTGCATTGGCCGTGGGTGTTTGGCCATCCGGCACCACTATTATCTACGTGTGATGTCCCACCTTCACCTTCTGTGCATGTGGCACCCTGTTGGGGTGTCCTGCTTGGTGGGCGGATGTTCCGCCCTATGTGTTGTGTTTGACATGTCTGCATAGCTAATCATCGGTACAGTGGCTGCACATACTGCTTTGTCCAGATGTGTACAGTTATGGACACCGTGGCGTGTGAATGCCTATGGGGTTTCGACAGGTCCATACCACATGCGGGATGTACGCATTCTGCCGACACATTCACATGCAGCCATTTGGATATCAGTACCTGAGGTGGGATGTTGACATGTGGGGTACATATTTGCACGCGTGGCACTGCCTAGGACAATACTTCATACTACATTTGAGGTATACCCACTGTGTGTAGGTGTGCAGCTGCGCAAGGCTGCTAGCTGGATTGGGTGGACGGTCGTACATGGGTGCGGGTTACGTGCTATGACGGGGCTGTTGTGTATTACATTTGCATGCATGGGTTCTGCTTCTGGATATTCCGCTTCGGCATACGCCATCCTATGTGTATGCGGGTACGTTGCTGGGTGTAGTACATGTTGCTATGCACATGTTTGTCTGTGTTTAGGGTATCTGGTTTCCTTCTGGTTGTTATATAGACACGGCTGCCCGGCTGTGTACTCTCACTACCACTGTGGAACTGCTGGTGACCATGCCCATGGGGCTACTTGTGTGTAGGTGCGGCGCGCTGACATGCTGCGGTACACCTTCACTGGGTATGCCCACTGACAGTGCATTGCGTGACGGACACGGTATTACGCGTATCCTTTGTTCCTTGGACGGGTACAATTTGGACTTCGTGGGTTAATGTTTGGTTCTCCGTTTTGTGTAGACGGGTACTATGTTGCATACTCTGCGTACGTTTCATTATCCACGGACACTGGCTGGTGCGGTTACTATTGCAGGCGGCCTGTGACAGTCAGCACTTTAGGTTGCTCCTCGCCTGCCAGCTTGGCCACGCCTACGGGCGCATCCTACTTGGGCTCGCGCACGTGCCCTCTGCACGTGGTTGTGGTTGCGGCGCGCACTCATTACTATGCATGTGGCGCTGCTACGCCGGTTATACACTGCACTGCCGGCGCACGCCTTACACCGGCCTTGCGCCGAGCTTCATGAATCCGGGGGCTGATCTTTTTGTTAGATTTGGTATTTGTAAGAACATATTTGTTCCAAGGTAAATGGAGAATGGAAAGTTATCATCTATATCTGTGCTGAGGAGCAAACCTTGGCATTAAAAGCTGTAGCTGTAACAGTATAGTATGTGTCATGTGTTACATAGATAAGTTATTTTATTGGTAACTGCGCTTAAGTTGATAAAGTACAGTGCTGTAAAGTACAGCAGCCTGCCAGGCTTAGTGTCTTAACCAGACTTTGGTTCCAGCAGCATCATAAATAATTTCTCAGGCCACATGTCTTTTGCCACTCCAAATCACTGTGATCCAAACAGCTGCTCTCTATCCTGCTCCCCTCACAGATCATTCTTGCATTCTTTTTTGTCCAGCCGTGCTATTCTTTATATCCCATTGGTGATCCTTTTTCCATTATTTTATTTTTTTTATTTTATTTTTGTAGTGTAGTATCTATGAAGACACTGGAGGAATGGCATGCAGAGAAACTGTCATTTATTTAGTTTATAAACTAAAATAGTAGTTCAAATGGCTTTGTAAAACACAACATAAACTGTACCTTCAAGTAGTTCATCTGTCTATAAAATCGTCTCAGGATAAGGCTGTTCCAGAATTTGCAAACTAGTCCCAGGCTGTAAGCCTTTCCTAGGCTTCACTTTCTTCTCCAATCTCAGGGGGTCCAACAATAGACTCCTAGCATACCTCTCAACCTCTTAGAGCAAAAAATCTTGACCAAGCCATAAATAAAGGGGACAAAGGCCCAACAATAGGGATAAATGTTTAAATATTGCTCTTATACACTTAGAAACTTAATAGAATAACAGGTTTTGCATTAACATGAATTTTCTGAAGAGTGTCTGAAACTCAAATGTCTGTCATTAGTTTCCAACTTCAATCTTTAGTGATTTGCTAATGATTTGCCAACCCCCCCCCCACAATTCTATAAAAAATGGATGAAAACTATGAGGTAAAAACCTGGATATTCGGCAAACATCTGTAAAGTTGAGAGGTATGACTCCTTAGCCTTTAGTCCTCTCTCTCTTTGGCCTCACTTTCAACTTCAGAAGCACAGTCCTCCATTGATGGTCCACAGGTAGGCCCTTACTGGCCTTCCCTCAGTTCACAATTTGAGGACTTCCTTTCACCACTTCATACTCTCCCTCAAATAAGGAACTACCTTACTGAATTTAGCCTTCCAGGGTGCTTTCTTTTATAGGTAAAAACCCTGTGATCAGCTACTTGCTTGTAGGAACCACTGCAAGCATATTTGCATGCTCACCATTGCCAAGCAATGTAAAGGAACAAACACATGCACATTTTTCACGAAGATATCGCAAAATCATAATTGTGCACTTATACCATTTCTAGCACAAAACTAAGAGTTTTGGACTCATTACAATGGGTTGTAGGCTCTGGACCATCTCTCAACATTTCTGTCGGCTAGGCCAGGTCTCTATAAGTCTCAGTAAATTGAAATGATTGGAGAGATAGTGCCCACCAGTCTAACCTTGTATAGCCATCTGTTTGCATACTTAACCACTGCAAAAAAAGTATGAGCTGTTACCAACTTGAAATACCAGCCTATTAAAAATTATGTTAAGGCATAGAGGACACACTTTTTTGCAGGATATTCTCTTTCAATATCAGAATCTCTCCTTTATGTATTGCTCAGCTTCCTATTAATGAAGTGCACAGGGTATTCCTCGCATTGAATATCTTGATTTAGCACTGTCCCCAAACCTACGTCTGTTGCATTGGTATACAAGGTTAAGTTTCTTAGTAAAATCAGGGTTATCAGCAAAGGTTCGGAACACAGGATTTATTTGGATCATTAAAAGCTCAACCTGCCTCAAGAGGCAGGATCTTTCTCCTTTTCAATGTCTGACAAAAGTCAAGCAATAGTTTCAGAATTTGATACAAACTTCTATGGTATCAAAGAAAGCCTTCACCTGTCATTTATTAGGTGGTGGAGGCCAGTTTTTATAGCCTTTATGTTTTCTAGTTCTCTTCCTATAAGGTACTCTCAGTACTTGGTTTCAACTACACCCAGTTTACTTTTCCTAGCATTTACAGTTAAGCCTGTCAACTTTATGGATACCATCACAGGCTATGCAACTCCCAATCCTTTAAATGAATAATCACATCATAGGATCATAGGACATTACTAGGCTATTGGCCCTGAGGCCCTTACAAGCCTAGCCAATAACTTATCCTATGTTCCAACAAGTCAGCACCCTATGCCACTGTCCAGCAGGGACACAGATGGAATCCCAGGGGTGTATTTTGTGTTCCCCATCCAGATATCCAGGTTGTGCTTAAAAAAGTTTAATGAGGTACTCTGCTTTATGTGGAGAGGGAGTCTATTCCACAAAAGGGGGAGTCTCTGGGACACAAATTTGTCCCATCAACAAGTCCTATTCATGTCACAGACCAGGTTGAGGTCACGCATGTAAGTTACTTGAGTGGAGCTTGACTTGTGGATATGCAACAGTCCCATCAGGGCAGGGGCTGAGATTGTTTTGTATGCTAGACAGAGGTCACCTCTGAGGAGTCTGTAGGACACTGAGTAGAGGGACAGGACTTTTAGCCTATCTGTGTAGGGTAGATGTTGGAGGCCCTGAATTCTCCGGGTGTGGAACCTCTGTGGTCTTTCAAGCTGCTGCATGTGTTTTGTGAGGTACATGCTAAAAGGGGCATTGTATTCAATAATGGGTCTTATAAGGGAAGAATACAGGGATGTTATGACCACCTTGTCCCTGGATGAGATACCCTTGCTAATGAGGTGGGCCATGTGGAAAGCTTTCCGTACAACTAAGGCAATATGGTGGTCAAAAGTCAGTTTGCTATCAACCTCGGATCCCAAGTCCCTCATGACTGATTGCATGCTTAGTGCCTTATTATCAATGTGACAATTTGTGGGGATGTCATTCTCCCCAAAAGGGATAATGATGCATTTTTTGGCATTCAGTTTGAGGCTATGTTTATGTCACCAGTCATTTGTTTGGGGGAGACCCTCTTGGTGGATCTCCACATCACTAGGGGAATTGATGACAGCACCCAGTTTGCAGTCATCTGCAAACTTGGTCAGCCAGAGCCCACTAGATTTGGCCTGCACCTCTGAGAAGTATATCCCAAACAGCAGAGGCCCCAAGGCCAATCCCTGGGGTACACCACTTGTTACAGGTCTACTACTTGAGGTGGCTTCCCCTATTCTGACTAGACGTGTTCTGTCAGTGAGCCAGTTTACTATCCATCTATTAACATATGAATTGATGCCTAGTTGAGAGAGTTTATCTATTATATCTGAATGGGGAATAGTATTGAAGGTCTTGGCCAGGTCAAGGTAGGCGGTGTATACCATCTTCCCTTCATCTATGGCCTTGGTGGCTGTCTCAAAGAAGTTGACCAAATTTAACAGGCCTGACCTCCCCTTGACAAAACCAAACTGTGTGGGATCAAGCGTCTGGAGGTTGCCAATATTCTTGTTAATAAGGTCCATGATAATCCGCTCCATGGCCTTTCAGATCAAGCTAGTTAGCTTGATGGGTCTATAATTTCCTGGATCAGTGGATGCTCCACCTTTGTGCAAAGGGATAACAGTAGCTGTCCTCCACTCGGCTGGGATGAAGCCAGTACTGAGGCTTTGGTTGAATAGGGTGCCTAATGATGCTGCAAGTTCATGCCTGAGTTTATGTAGGATGCAACCTCAGAAGTTATCGAGTCCCATGGAGGCTGTATTTTTTGCCTTTGAGACGGCAGTGATGACTTGCTCCCTAGAGATAAGGGGGGGTACTGGGATGTCCTGTTTTACTGATGGGGGGACAGAGGATTGAAGTTTCCACTGAACCTGTCTGCCAGCAGTGTGGATATATCTACAGGGTTTGTGTATGTGGTGTCCTTAACCACCAGTTCTGAGCATATCTGGGTGTTTCCCTTGAGATTGTGGACATATGTGAAGAAATCCTTATGACTGTCTTTAGTAGATGTGGCCAGTTTGTACTCAAAGTTTGCTTTGGAGGATTTCACTAGTACTCTTATCTGCTTGTTCAGGCTAAGTAGAGATTGCTTCCAATTAGGCACCTGCTCCTTCTTCGTCCTGGACAGCACCTGGACAGCATTTTTTTCCTTTTATTATACAGTTTATTTATTGTAGTTGTCCACCAGACAGGTTTGTTCTTCTTTGAGGAGGAGGATTTCATCCTGTCTGGTATTCCTGATTCCATGGAGCTATATAAATGTTCATATAGTACTTTGGTGTAGGTTTGGATATATATGCCAGTTCCTATGGAGGGGGAGGGGGATGTGAAGCTGTTTATACCTTCTCTCAGGTAACCGTAATCAGCTTTGGAGAAGTTTTTTTGTTGACCCTAGCTGGGGGGGGGGGGGGTCAGAAGAGATGGTGACTTTGAAAGTGATTGCTTTGTGGTTGGATCTTACCAGGGATGATGACACTGTAGGGATGCTGCAGTAGTTAAAATACCAAGTCCAAGATATTTTCACCTCTTGTGGGAGTGTCAACCAACTGATCCAAGGCATTTGTGTTGATGAAATCAAGGAATCTCTGGGCATTTGTGTTTTGGCATGAATATTTCTTCCAGTCTGTGGTTGGATAGTTAAAGTTGCCCAGGATCAGGGGAAAGGGTTGAATCTTGATAGAATCAAAGAGATCCAGATAGGTGGAGTGGGCATCTTGAGTCAGAGTTGGAGGCCTGTACTATGATTTGAATAGTGGTTTTGTCAATTGTTAATTGCACCTGGAGTGTTTCCTGTGCATCATACTGTTTGACCATCCTAGAGGTGTGTATATCTTTTATATATATTGACTCACCACCTCCTTTTGTTTAGCAGCCCATTGTTTGTGGTCTGAATGAATGATAGGATGGGTGCTCTCCACAGCTTTGAACCAGGTTTCTGTGACCGCACAAAAATCAGCTTCTTCTAGGGTTAAGAATGCTTGCAATGAGTGCAGTTTCATGTTTAGACTGCTAGCGTTTAGCAGCATGACCTTTAATTTATGTTTTGATTAAATTTTTAAGTTGGTAGTTTTGATGTCATGGCATTGCCTAAAAAAAACACTATGGGGGAGGCAAGATCCTTTGCCAGGACCCTGAAGCGCAAGGGAGACAGATGCAGACCATTTCTGGCAAAGCATTGTGGCTTGTCAATCATGTCATCCCAGGCTGTCAGGTACTGGATCCCCTTAGAATGACACCCTCAATACAATAATTTTCTGTATGTATTGAGGCATCATTCTGGGTGACAGTAGAATGCTGCTTAAGGCTAGGAACATACCTGCCTAGGACACATACTGTGCAAACTCGATCATGACTTTTTTCATACAGTCTAAGGAGGTATGTCTCAAGTCATTCACTCCAACAAGGACTATGACAGAGTCATAACAGTACCTGTTGAGAGACTTGAGTGCATTGGTGATATGGCTTATTCTGGCACCCAAAAAACAACTAACCCTGACTTTTTCCTTATCCAGCCTGGTGAGGGGCACATCTGTATGTCTCACAATGCAGTCTCCTTTAACTAATATATTATGGTTTATGTTTAGGCCTTAGTGGATGTGAGACATAGATGTGTGGTGTGTGGTGTGTGGTGTGGTGGTCAGTGGAGTTTGCATGCTTTTACGCCTCGTAGAACTCTTTATTTGGCTATGCTTTTGTTGAGGACCTACGCATATTTGGAGGTGTGTTGCATAGGTGTGGGTGGTGCTTGAGGTGTGGTGTTCATGTTGCCAACTTTCTCAGTGCCATATATACTGGTTTGTGGGGGAGAGAGCAAAGACACTAGATGCTGGATGTAATTGCATCTCTCACAAATTGTGTTCCTATGTGGTAGTAGTAGATGGTTGTCCATGTACATGAGGCAGTTGCTACACTGTCTCATGATGCCCATATCGACCAGACTGGCAGGAGAAATTGTAGGAATTTGTCCATCCATATTTGCCAGAAACTGAAAGAGCTAAGAGGGTAAAGCGAGGAAGGTCTACGGGTAGTACTACTAGATGATAACACAAGTGCAACTAAGGGAAAACTTGTAGCTGGAATACCTCAAAAAGGGTTAAAAACCATGCAGCTGAAGCTCTGGATGCCACAGACCTGCATCTAGACTGTGCTACTCAATTTTAAGGTTAAGAACACAGTAAAAAAAAACTCACAATGAAGCAAAGATTAATCACTTATAGTCAAAATATTAGAACTTGTAGTATGAAAAAATACAGATAAACAGCAACAAAATGCAATGAAATGCAGTTAAACAGTAATGAATTGCAGTAGATAGCATTGAAATATAGTTAATCAGTAGATTGTTTTGAAACAGTAGCTCACAATCACAACAGTAACAGACAGCACAAATAAATCAGCAATTTAATGAGGCTACCAACAAGCAGTAATAAACATGGTAAACTGAATGCAGTTGAACTCCTAAGCACAAGCAGCAAAATGAAGAAGAAAGAGGTACAGCTTTTTTTTTTTTAGTACAGAGTGAAGAGACAGAAGATAATAAGATAGTTCAAGGTTGAGAAGGTAAAGGGATGGGCCTTTATTAAATTCTCACTATAAACAGAAGAATGAGCTGATGTATCAACTTTATACTAGAGGTGGGCAACTCAAAGCCACCAAGATTTAAGACCACCACAACAGCTGATCGAGTGGGTGGGATAAATAAACAGTTGCACAGATTGCACAGATATGCAGTAAAACAGAAGTACAGGAAACAGTTGAAAATAAGCACTTATCTTTTTCCAGTATCACAGCAGAGCAAATGCGTCCAGGTATACTGCAGATGTGTGGCAGTCAGGCTTCAGTATCTTAGTCATTAGCCTTTGAAAAGTATCTGGGGCTCCATGTAAGCCAAATGGTAAAACTCTTCCATGGAATAAGGAGATTATATTTATAAGAGATGCTGAGATTGATAAGGAGTTATAAAACCTGTCCTTCTTTGACAGAGGGATTGGGTGGCGTTTGGTAGTATCCTTTATTTAAGTCTAGTCTTATCAAGTGTCTAGCTTTACATAAGCTCTCTATCAAGTCATCAGTTTTAGGCATGGGATTGTTATCAAAATTTGAAATGTTGTTTCGTTTTCTAATGTCATTATGAAACCTGTTTCCATCAGGCTTAGGGATTAGCACTATTAGGGACCTCCATTTACTCTGTGATTCCTCAAATACACCTAGATAAGCACTGTTTTCTTATTATTACTAACTGTTTTTGTGACTCTGATAATCTATTGGCCTCAGTGTAACTTTTATTCCAGGTGTTGTCTCTGTGTTATGTTCAGTTTAGTCCTGCTAAGTATTTCTGAAAATGCTTCTTAGTATTTAAAATAAATTATTTTACCTCCTGTTTCTGTACCTTTTGACAAGGATTCTTCAATGTGGACTTCAAATAGAGAGTACCTGATTTTTCCTGTTGGAAGTTCAGCCTGTAAACTCTATGCAGTATCCTTGGTTTTCTTCACACACATTAATGTTGAATATCTACTCTACCTTTCTTTGGGGTGGCCACGGTGGTGCAGTGGTTAGCATTGTCACCTCACAGCAAGAGGTTCTTTGGTTCGATCCTCGGCTGGGGTGCCTTCTGTGCGGAGTCTGCATGTCCTCCCTGTGGTCACGTGGGTTTCCTCCGGGTGCTCCAGTTTCCTCCCACATCCCAAAGACATGCAGTAGGTGGATTGAATACTCTAAACTGGCCCTAAGTGTGAGTGTGTGCCTTCTGTGGAAGGTTGGGCACCAGGCTGGCAACTCAACACTATAAAACTCCACTGCCAATCATGAGCAGACAGGTGATCCGCTGTGGCAACTCCTAACCGGGAAAAGCCAGAAGAAGAAGATCTACTCTACCTTTCTTTATTAGCTGCATAACTTATAATCTACTGTACTGATTTTGTCTAGCATCTCAAATGATCCCAGCCATTTAGTCAAAAATGCATTTTCTGTAGTAGGTAATAATACTAAAGTAGCTTGTCTCCAGGGTTGAATTATCTAAGTTGGGGATTCTTATTATAGGCCCAGCTGGGCTTTCTGAACATGTTCTTTATTATGAGCTTCAGTCTATCATGTAAACTTGCATATTGTTTGATCACATTTTTTGAATGATGTGTCTCTATTCTCAAGCTTCCTTGACAATGTCAAGCAGCCCCCGGGGATGGTTGGTGAACAGAAACTCAAGTGGGTAAACACAGGTAAAGCCTGTGATACATCTTTGATTGGAAATACCAAGTAGGGTAGTAAATGGTCCCAGTTTTTCCTGTTGACATTGACAGCTTTCTTTAACATATATTTCATTGTCCTGTTAAGTCTTTCCATTAATCCATTATTTTGTGAGTGATATGTTGATGTTACCAGCTGTTTAACTTTAAAACTGTGCCATAACTAATGCACTGTTTGTGAAATAAATGAAGTGACTTGGTCAGTTAATATCCCTTTAGGGATACCAACTCTAGAGAACATCTGTACCAGCTCCTTAACAATATCTTTATGTAATGACATTGCATCTGGAACTTTGAGTTCATAGTCTATTATAACTAGTATGTTCTGATACCTATCTTTGGATTTCATTAAAAATCACACAGTATCCATAGCAATGCAGTAAAGATGTAGTTCTGGGACATACATTGTGATCAAGGGATTTCTATGACTCTTGAACCTATGAATCCATGATCACTCCATTTATATCACAAATATTGATCAGTTATGACACAGTTTTAAAGTTAAACAGCTGGTGAAATCAGTATATCACTTGTAGACTAATGGATTAAAAATGGAGGATGGCATAATGGCTAAGGTATTTACCTCCCAAACACAAACACAAAGTACAGGGTTTGATTCTCACTTTCAAGGGAAATTGGCTAAGCTTAAAAAGGTCACAAGGGCAGCTAGCCTAATACTTAAAAAATATATATATCTGGGATTGGGGTGACATTCTCTGGACAGGAAACAGAAGTTTTCTATTTCTTTTACTATACCTGGCCAGTAAAATCTGGTTTATAATATTGTCTTTGTTTTATCTCTCCCCAGGTGACCTGCTAATTCATGAGTATGAGTTACATTCATTACTAGTGGCCTATAAGCTTTTGGCACTAATGCAGACTTTCCTCTCTTCTTTATTCACTCTAGAGAAGGTATTTATCTTAAACTAGTGCTAAGAGGTTGTGGGGACAGCTTGTTCTCTGTCTTCTTTAACTTCCATTGTTAAGTTGTCTCTACCCTGCTTAAAGTATCATCTTTCCATTGCGCCTTTTTAAAGTTTATGTGACTTATACTTAAGTACCCCTAACCAGGATTATTTTCCACAGTGCCTTGTTTTGGGGTGGAAGTTGTACCTTTCTCAGTAAATACATTGGTACTACAGCTTCTCCAATGTCTAGCCCTACAGTGAGTAGCCTTAAAAATGCTCCTTTCTTTATTTTTCCCTTTGGATCGTAAATTCCCATTGATCAGAGTCTCTTTAGTTCTGTTCTTGTATGGATTTCCCTTCTTGTATTTAGTTTATTCTGTGGGTTCTCACTCAAGTGTCCTTCTTTTTTCTGTTTGTTTCAGTTTCTGTGCAAATGTCTTTTGAAAAACTTTGCACTGCCTTCAGTTTAGTACAGATTTTAGACTCATTTCTTATTCTGACATATTTTTCTGTTTTGGACTTTATTTTTGTTCTTTGGTTGGGACATTGTTCTGATGGCTGATGGAATCCTTTCCACTCTCTAACTAAATTATGGCTTACTTCATAGTTTCTATAGCAATGGACTTTTCCTGGTTCTGACTTTGGACCTCTGTGTGAGTGACACTACCTTACTCCATCTAGAGATTCTCCCTCCTTCCACACTTTCCACGGGGCCTTAAAATGGGAAAGTCATTCCATAATATTATGTCATTAATTAAATCAAAAGTTACCAATGCAGGATGAAATAATTTCCATAATTTTTGTCTATATTTCTAAATGTATCAAGAGATGTTCCATTTTGTTTTTATTAATACATATTCCTTCCACTTTCTACTATTAGCAATTTTATGTTTACATGATAGGGAGAATTTAACAAGGAAGATTGTGCTTCCAGAGGCTAACAGACCTTACACCCCTATTCTAAAAATATTTTATCCTTTCCTAGATTACTTGTTACACAGTGACATATAATTGCCCTAGCTGTAGTTCTGTCTATTTTGATAGGAAAAACTTAATGTGAAATGAACATTTTGGTTTATACATTCTTACTGGTGATGTGTTCCCAGTACTATCAGTCCAGCACTTGGCAATGTAACCTCTTCTTCTAAATTTGTAATATATTTGCACATTATTTGCTGATTTTGATTTCACAGAAGATTCATCACATACTCAGCTTTGTCTTTGGAAATATGCAAATTCATTTTAAAGTGCCTCATCAATTAAGCACTCTGCTAGTGTTATTAGTTTATCAGAGTCCTCGGAATCACTGTGTAATACAAATGTTCTTATTTTGCTAGGCAAAACTCTGTTAAATCTGTCTACTGCTTATATGTCTAATATGTTTCCTTTAATGTTAACAACAGGCTCAAGCATATGTTTTAAAATGTGATTTTGATCATGCATCTGTGCACTTACCAGCTGGTCTACACTAAACTTCTGGTTATAAAATCTTATTGCCTACAGTTATAGGTTCATATATTCATAGGTAGGTACTAGGCTATCTGCCCGAGGGCATTTATAAGCCTAGCCAGAGTGTGTCGGCTTTCACCGCCCCATTGATTAACTGATCCTTTGTCAAGCAGAGCCAATGAAGTGATCCCAGGGGTGTATTTTCTGTTACCCATCCACTTGTCAAGGTTTCTCTTGAAGAGTGTTAGTGAGGGGCTCTGCCTGATGTCATTTGGAATTTTGTTCCAAAGCATGGGAAGTCTCTGTGACAGGAATCTATCCCTCCAGCATGTTCTATTTATTGTTATGGTGAGGTTTAGCTCACTACATCGCATGGCTCGCAGTGACTTGGATTTCTTTAGGTGGAGCATGTCCATCAGTTCTGAGTTGGACATGGCTTTGCAAGTCAGGCAGAGATCACCTCTGAGTAAGCGATATGCCACTGAGTACAGCCAGAGTTTTTTCAGTTGGGCTGCATAGGACATTTGTTTGAGACCAGTAATCCTCTTGGTGAAGTACTTTTGTGGTCTTTCCAGCTGTTGGAAGTGTCTTGTGAGGTACATCCCAAATGGGGCACTGTACTCTATGATGGGTCTAATGAGTGATGAGTAGAGGGGCACTATAACCTCTTTATTTCTAGATGTGAACCCTTTAGTAATTAGATGGGTCACATAGAAGGATTTCCTAACTACTTTGGCAATATGATTGTCAAAGGAGAGATTACTATCTACTTGGGTCCCAGATCTCTTATTACCTCTTCTGTATTAAGGGGGCTGCCACCTATGTGGTAATTCATGGGTGTTTTGTTTTTCCCAAACGGGATGACTATGCATTTTTTGGCATTTAGCTTTAGGCCATGACTTTGATACCAGGTGTCTGTCTCAGTAAGGCCCTTTTGGAGGATGTCCGTGTCAGCCGGAGAGTCAATTATGGCTCCCAGTTTGCAGTCATCAGCGAACTTGGTTAGCCATAGTCCTCCTGTGCTTGCCTGTACTTCTGAGAAGTATGTGCTAAACAGTAGGGGTCCCAGGACCAAGCCTTGCGGGACACCACTTGTGACTGGTTTAGAGTCGGACCTGGAACTCGCTATTCTAACCGTGTGAGTTCTGTCTGTAAGCCAGTTGGCAACCTATCTCGTGATGTAGGGGTTTATGTTCAGGCTGGTGAGTTGTTCTGTAATACCCGAGTGGGGAATGGTGTCGAAAGCCTTGGCGAGGTCAAGGTAAGCTATGTGAACCACCTTTCCTTTGTCTATGGCCTTGGTGACTGTCTCAAAGAAGTCAACCAGGTTTAGTAGGCATGATCTGCCCTTAACAAAGCTGAACTGGGACAGGTCAAGTGTTTGGAGGTTCCCAATGTCTCTGCTAATGAGTTCCATGATGATGCACTCCATAGCCTTGCAGACCAGGCTAGTCAGGCTTATGGGGCAATAGTTACCAGGGTCAGTTGTGGCCCCTCCTTTGTGGAGAGGAGTAACCATAGCTGTGTGCCATTCTATGGGCACATAGCCTGTGGAGAGGCTGAGGTTGAACAGCATGTTTAGGTGGGGGGTTAGTTTGTTCTGTAGTTCGTGCAAGACGCAGCCTGGGACACCATCTGGACCCATTGATGCTGTGTTTTTGGCTTTTGAAAGGGCTGTTTTCACCTGTGTGTGTGATTTTTGGGACACTGCACTTTTCCAGTATTGTTGTGGGCCCTTTTGGAGGTGAGAGGGGGTGAAGTTTGCACTAAATCTATCTGCCAGGATGTTGGCAATATCAGTAGGTTCAGTATATTTTGTGCTATTTTGCACTAGTTCAGTGCATATCTGTGAGTTGCCACTTAGATTTTTAACATAGCAAAAGAAGGCTTTGTGGTTATCTTTTGAATCCTTGACTATTTTTCTTTTGAAGTTAGCCTTGGATGATTTCATGAGGGACCTCAGTTTCTTACTGATACTGATCAGGGATGTCTTTCCTTCTTGGGTTTTGCTTTTTTTCTGAACTAGTTTCCTCCTTCTATTGTAAAGCCTGTTTATTGTAGGGGTCTACCAAACTGGGTTCCTTCTCTTAGAGGAGTGAGTCTTGGTTTTGCTAGGGATGGCATGACCTATGCATCCTTGTAGGTGCTCATAGAGTGCATTTGTAAAGGTTTCTGCATCTTGGGTAGCGTTATCCTTTAGCATGGGGGCTGTGAAACTTACCACCTCTGTCTTAAGTAAGGTGAAGTTTGTTTTAGAAAAGTTTTTTACTGTGGTTTCCTTAGTTGGGGGTGGTGGTGGGGTGTGGACATCCAGAGTGATTAGTTTATGGTCTGATCTAACCAGTGATGGGTTGACCTCCGGTGTGGGACACCTGTTGCTCATGTTGCTGATGACCAGGTCCAATATGTTTTCACTTCTGGTAGGGGAGTTTACCAGTTGATCCAGAGCGTTTGAGTTGATGAATTCCAGGAAGTGCTGGGCCTAGGAATTTGTACTCAAGTAGTTTTCCCAGTGAATGGTAGGGTAATTGACATCGCCCAATATCAGGGTGTTTGGTAGGACCTTCATGTTTTCCAGCGTCTCCAGAAAGGTGGAATGTTGGTCCTGGGTCATGGAGGGTGAGCTGTAGCAGGCCACAATTTGCATTGCAGATTTGCCCGATGTTAGTTGCACATGGATAATCTCAGAGGTATCATGCTGTGCCACTAACCTGGAGGTGTAGATATCCTTGATGAATATGGATACACCCCCTCCTATTGTGTTTCGGTCCTTGTTCTGTGGCCGAAACATGTGCTATGAGTTGTAGCCCAGTAGTGCTGGGGTGCTCTCTGGAGCCTTGAACCAGGTTTCAGTTACTGCACAGATGTCGACGTTCTCCATACTGAGGAGTGCTTCGAGTGCATGCATTTTGAGATTTTAAACTCCTGGCGTTGAGTAGCATAACCCTCAGTTTTTTGTTAATTGTGCTGTTTACGGAGGTGGGTTTGACTTTTGAGCCTTGTCTAAAAAAGGCACTATGGGGGCAGCAAGTGCCTTAGCCAGTATTCGAAAGCCTAGGGGTGACAGGTGCAAGCTGTCTCTTGCGAAGCAATGCAGCATGTCGAGCATGTCATCCCAGGCTGACAGACACTGGATCCCCTTTGAATGACACCAGAAGCTTGGACAATTGTTGAAATTGATAATTCTTTCTTTATACTGAGATATCATTCTTGGTGAGGGCATGATGCTACTCAGGGTCAGGGTCATACCAGCCTGGGCCACATGATCAGAGAGCTCTTCCATGTCTCTTTTCATGTAGTCCAGGGAGGTACGTCTCAGGTCATTCACACTAACATGAACAATGACAGAGTCATATTTGTACTTGTTCTGGAGTGACCTGAGTGCTTGTGTTATGTGGCAGATTCTGGCTCCCGACAGGCAGCTAACAGTAACCTTCTGTTTGTCCAGCCTAGTAAGTGGGACGTCAGTGTGCCTGACTATAGTCACCTATTACTAGTGTGTTAGGTATGTTATTTCACCTTAGGGGCTGTGATTGTGTGGCACACTGATTTTGTGTTTTATGTGTTGTCTGGTTTGCACAGGTTTTTATTTAGAGCCTCCGAGTATGATTTTGTGTATTTATGTGTATTTTTTGCCAGTGCTGTTTTAGTAGTACTGTGTGTGGCTGGAGTTGTGGTGCAAGGGTTAACCTTCTCCTCTTGACTGTCTGTTCCAGTCTTGGGTGGAGACAGCTTAGCTTCCAGTTTGGCTTTCTAATTGCATCTCTCGCATATGTTAGTGTTTTGTGGTAGGAGGAGAGGGTTGACTGTGTACATGAGGCAATTGTAACATTGCCTCAGGATACCCAGATTCACCAGCTGGACTGGAGAGTGCACCTGAAGTTGCCCTTTGGTCATGCCTGAATAGTAGGGTGAGCTGCTTAGTCGCTTGGTTGGTGAGGGGTGAATAAAGAGCCTTGTGTCAGGGTATATTAGTGCTTGCTATTAGGTCTGAGCAAGTGCTGGGCTGTAAGATGCTTTTTGAGTGCTTAGGTTGAGAGTTTGACTAGTTTCAAGGGAAAAACTGAAGAGTAGACTTAGTGGAGCCGGGAATAATTTAACCGCAGCTAATCAGCACTGCCCAGTGCGCAAAACCGTGCAAACACGGTTTTTATAGTAGGGAAATGAAAGAGATGGAAATTAGCGTGAAATGGCCAATAAACTACTAAATTCTGGGCTGGAACCACTCCTCCAGGGACAGCTAGGTTGCTCAAAGCTCCCCTCTCTCACAGGTGAACAGAGAAACTTCCTTCTATCCAAGTAAGGTATGGGCAACTCAGAAACTAGTATCACAGCCCTGAATTTAGCACTAGCTTGAAAACTGGACTATACTACCTTAGAAAGGTGGGAAACAAGGATTTTTTTTTTCAAAAGATAAGGCAAAAACAGTAAAAAAAATATACTTAAAACAGCTATAAACGACTACAAATGATCAAAAAAGGCTATCACACTTTCGTGTGTAGCCTAAATTATTTAAACAAAAAAACAACTTTTTAAAAGTGCAGACAATCAAATAAGTACAATATGTGAAAAAAACAAGCTTTTAAATCACAATAAATGCTGGAAAATCTGTGTTTAGGCAGAAAACAGTTTAGTACAGCAAGAAAGTACAAAAAACTGATAATCACTCCAAAGTCTCTCTCCTAAGCTAGAAGGCTTGTATCAGTTTAAGGCTTTCTAGTGATACCAGTAGGTTAGTTACAGGAAAGATGGGAAACAAGGGCAGATGTGGCCTTTTAGACTAGAAAGTTGAAAGAGATGGACAAACTGTCCAAATAGTCAATAAACAACAATTTCTGGGCCAAGAACCTCTCCTTTCATGGTAGACAGGCAACCTAGTGCTTACCACTCCTACTGATAAGCTAGAAGGCTTTCCTCCAACACAGAAAGGCTTGCGGGGCTCAGAAGCTTACTAACAATCCGGGATACAGCAACTCTGCAACTGGACTGCCAGCCTGGACCAAAAGTTGTTTTCTTTCTAGTTTATTATAGTCCTTTTGGTCAGTTTTATCCATGCACACTGCATACAGTAATGCCTAAACTAACATACCCCCGCACATAACCTCTAGATAATTCCTAGCTAACATACCTCCTCCTAATCCATGCCTATAATACATAGAGACATTGTTGGGTTGAATTGCATGGCTAGGCATATACAGACCCTGTTGAGCATTAGCCTAGTACAGGGGTCTGCATCCTTCACTATCAAAAGAGCCATTTTGGCCCCTCTCCCACCAAATAAAATTCATCAGGAGCCACAAAACCTATTTAACCCATAAAATGAAGATAACACAGTATATAAAGTTGTATATATAGTTATTATACTAAATATAAAATAACTAAGTTTGTAAGAGCAATATTTAAAATCCGTCCCTATTTTTGTTCCTTTGTTGGGATTGCTTGATCATTCTCAGTGTGTGTGTGTGTGTGTGTGTGTGTGTGTGTGTGTGTGTGTGTGTGTGTGTGTGTGTGTGTGTGTGTGTGATATCTCTCGACCTCTTAGTAGAACAAGAAATCTGGGGAAAGCCATAAATAATGGGGCACAAAGGCCCAGAAATAGGGACACTTTTTAAATATTGCTCTTACAAACTTAGAAAGTTGATAGAATAACAGATTTTACATTAGTGTGATTTTTCTAGGGTATGAAGTCTGAAACTCAAATGTCTTGTCTATTTTTTCTGACTTTTGCCCTCAATACTTTGCCAGGAAAACAGAATTTTGAGAAACAGACAAAAAATATGAGGCAAAGGTCAAGACATTCTGGGAAAATCTGCACAGTTGAGAGGTAACTGTGTGTGTGTGTGTGTGTGTGTGTGTGTGTGTGTGTGTGTGTGTGTGTGTGTGTTTGTGTGGAAAATGCATGTTAACAGTTATTTAGACAAGTTTCTAAGTTTATAGGAGGAATATTTAAAGTCCATCCGTATTTTTGTTCCCTTGTTCCCCTTTATTTGTAGCTCTGTCCAGATTTCTTGTGGTAAGACTTTGAGAGTTATGAGAGGTATGGAAACCTTTCAGGAGATGCTGCTGCTGCCAGGGGATCGCTTGATCGCTGTCAGTGTGTGTGTCTGTGTGTGGAATGCATAGCAACAGAAATTGTGTTATTGCAGCAAGTTTCTAAGTTTATAAGAGCAATGTTTAAAGTCCATCACTCGATCACTGTGTGTGTGTGTGTGTGTGTGTGTGTGTGTGTGTGTGTGTGTGTGTGTGTGTGTGTGTGTGTGTGTGTGTGTGTGTGTGTGTGTGTGTGTGTGTGTGTGTGTGTGTGTGTATTGTGCGGTAGAGTGGCCATTATTTTTCAAAGCTACAGGGAGCCAATGCAGAGGGTTGGAAGAGCCACATGTGGCTCCAGAGCTGCAGGTTGCAGATCTCTGGCCTAGTATATACCTATAAATGATATATATATATATATATATATATATATATATATATATATATATATATATATATGTGCTTGGTTCCAGTTCACTGACGTAGCATAGTGTTCATATGTCACTAAATAAGATTCCAGATCATCCCCATTGGCTAGTTTTGTCAGAGGTTGCTCAGACATGTGGTTAGCAGTTATGTTAGCTAACATAATGGATTATTGTAACTGCAACAATTTGTGGTCAGCCCCATCTGCTGTTCAGTAATCTTCCTTTATAATTCTTCCATGATTGTTACTATGCTAGAAAGAAACACCACAAGCATAGTTCTATGGGGCTGGAATTGATAGCCCAGATAGGCTTTGTGCCTTGCTGCAGAGGTACTGCAAAGAACTCAGTTTTGACAATGCTTCATTTAATTGCCCGTCCACACCACCATTCATGGATCTATGAAGACACCGGAGGCTGGACATATAAAAACTATCAATTTATTTAATTTGCAGACTAACAATACTGGCTCACTTGACCGTGTAAATCACAGCCTAAACAGTACCTTCAACTAGGTTTACCATTCAATTCAAACACAGAGAAACAGTTGCCAAAAAGTACCAATAACCAAAAGAAAGCCAGCTGAAGGAGAATCAGGCAGTAAATGGTGAAAAATCCAGCCTTAATCCACTAGGCAAAATCTGTAACAACACCAAAGAGCAGAATACATAAACGCTTTAAAATCACACTGTGTTTTCGTTTCAATGAACTTCCTCAGATGTAAAAAACATTTCGCAATGGAAAGTGCTCATTATAAACCCTGCCAATTAACTTTTATCCAGTAGGAACAATATTCAAGTTAAAATTAGTAAGGCAACTTCCTTTTGCACAACGAACTTTGCCCTGACATGAGTTTGTTCACAAACATAGTAAACGGCAACTTAAAACTAATTAATCAAGAAAGCAAAGAAATACAGTAATGTTACAGAAATGTAAGCAAAATGTAAGAAATGAAAAGTAAAATAGTGAAAGTAGTAAAAACGAATGTAAGCAAAATCTTGACAGAGGCTCAGCTCAATCAATGGGGCGGCGAAAGCTGACACACTCTGGCTAGGCTTATAAATGCCCTTGGGCAGATAGCCTAGTGTATCTACCTATGAACCTATATATATATGTGTATGTAGTGATGTAGTAAAACTGTGAGTTTTCCATCTGGTGGAAACAGTGAAAATTACACTTTCTTCTAAAGATGTCAAGTACACTTTTTTAGCTATAACTTGGCAGCTCTCATTTTTAGCAGTACCTTATTGGAGATGTTCTCATTTAAACCAGGAAATTTATTGGCTTCTAAAGTTACCTGCCACCACAGTTGTTTATACTCAGTTTGGGTTTCCCAAGCGCCACCGCTCTCATTCCTCTGTACATCCTCTAGGACAAAGAAGGAAAATGTTGCCTTAACACATGTTTTGGTGTGCTTGAAAAGAGCATTGTTCTCATTTTCATTCTGAATATCATAATTGCATTCGTAAATTCTCTTTCTGAGTTGTCTTTCAGTTTTACCTATGTAGAATGAACCACATAAGTCACAGGTAGCTATATATACTAGCCCTGCCGAGTTACAATTATAATATTTCTTCCCTTCCAAACATTTTTTCTACTCTTTACAAAAATGGATTCCTTGTGGGAAATAAATGAACATTGTGAACACTTTCCACACTTAAATGTTCCCTTTTTCCTTCCCTGAGTAGCAATAACAGCATTTTTGTCATTTTCTAATATTTCTTTTAAGTTTTTCCTTTCCTGTATTCAAAGGTTCTTTCTTTATTTCCTTTAAATCTGTAAGGGTTATAAACCTATTCCACTTCTTTCAGCTATAGATTTTACATTCTTACTGTCCATTGTATTCAGTAATAAACACATTTCTGTAATTATTCACTTCACCAGTATTTATTCCAGTGGTGTTGTGGAAAAAATTAATGTTAAGTTGTCTATCTCGCCTTCGTTCTTGCTGGTTGGAATCGGAGCCAATCCTCGGCTCTGACACGGCCATCTTCTATAGCTCGAGAGCTATTTACTGGCTCGAGGCTACCCCTTATCCCATGATGCCTAGTGATAGCTACCCAGATCTCATTTGCCGCTTCAGCTATGAGGTGTTGTTTTTCTGGCTCAGGCTCGTATAACTTTTTTATACAACTTTCTTACCATTAGAAATAGTCCTTTTTTTCTGGTTTATTGTTACTTTTTAGTCTTGTTTTTCTCTGTTAGCTAGCGTTTTATTGTAGCTTTCCTCCCCTTCCTTGTAGAACTCGTTTAACTTAGAGAGTTCTCCCCCCCCTTATCTTCTTCTTGTCAGGTTAGCCATTTAGGTTAGAGGCTTTCCTTCTACCTTTCTTTCTTAGGCTAGCTGTTTAAGTTAAAGGCTTTCCTAAAAAAAAAAAAAAAAAAAAAAAACCCTTAGTATTAGTCTGCTAGTATAGTGTTTTGTGTAGACTGTATTTGCTAGATAGTTTTTGTTGTGGTATTTCTAGTGTTCTTTTTGTCAGAATGTCTAAAGAATCCAAAGTTTCTGGATTCAAGAAGTGTGACTCATGCTGTCAGAAAATGTCTCTGACAGATGGGCACACTTCTTGCGTCTATTGTTTAGGCGCCATGGATCTGCAGGACTCTTGTTCTATCTGCCATGGTTTTAGCCCAAGAGTTCTGCAGGAGCATAAAAATAAGCTTATTCTTAGGGGTCTTTTATAGTCCCAGGATTCACCGGCCAAGACTCAGCCTGTGAAATCCCCTAAATCTTCCAAGCCGTCGGCTCCAAGTTTGGAGCCGTCCTTGGTTCAGATTATGCCTTCTACTTGGTTCTGGCTGGTACCAATAAGGCTATGTCCCCGTTGGCTCCATCAGGATCTTCGGAGCTGTTTTGGAGCCACAAGAGACAAAGGTCCCCTTCCTTGGAATCAATTCATTCTGCTCCTCTGTCTCCCCTGCTTCAGAGCGAACGCAGTCACTGATCTTCTCACAACTCTCGGTCCTCCAGGCTGTCGGATCACGATGTGGAGAGAGTGGTCAGTAGGTTGCTGAAATCACAGGCACTTGCCAAGATGTTGTCCAGCCCTCCTCAACAGGTGTCAGCTCCGTCCACTTCTATCGATGTTCCTCTTCCGACTCCATTGAGTTTGGAGCTGGAGTTCGTTGGGCTTCGAGTAGTGGAACCGTCAGCTCTGATAATGCTATCTCCTTTGGTTCTGTCATCGGTTCCGATTCCCTCGATGGTGCCATCCATCGAGGGATCTGGGCACCAGAGCTCCCTCATTGGCTCCGAGGAGGCGAGTGGCATCGGACCCTTGTCTGACCCCGTTCTCCCTCTCGGAGCTTCAGTGCAGGTGAGCTCAGTTCTTACATCGGCCTCGGAGCGTCTCCCTCGGTGCGGAGAAAGATTACGATTTCTTCGGAACTGAGGCTTTCTCTGCATCATGGCAGGGATGCCTTCGAAGTCATGAGGAGTGTGCTGGCCACTGAGTCATCTCCACTATCAGCCCCACCAGCTCCGTCCCCTGTAGTGCCTGTGCCAACCTCTGCTCCTCCTCCAGACCCCAAGCATAGGGAACCGGCACTCCAGGACACCCCAGCGGGTGTTTCCTCTTTTTTCGAGGCCTACCCTGATCACTCGGAGGAGCCCCCTCGGAATAAGAAGTGCAAGAGGAAGCACATTGACTCCCCTGAGTCTGTCACTTCTGATACAGACTTAGATGAATCGGAAGGGTCCCCGAGATCCCCCTCTGAAGATGTTTCCTTCTCGGACATCCTAGAAATGCTTAAGAAGAGGGGGAACTGGAATCCCTTAGCTGCTACTGAGGATGAGTCTGTATTTCTGGATGTGTTCAGTTCCCGATCTTCCACCTCCTGGGTTTCTCTGCCTTTCGATCTATTTATGGCAGTGGTAGCTCGAAAGGCTTGGTCGGCTCCAGATACAGTGGAACCAACTCCGAGGAGACCTGGCAAGTTCATCTCAGCACCCCATGATAAGCAGTTCCTTACCAAAGGTGTCCCTGTTGATGCCATGGTGGTAGCAGCAGCTACCAAAAAAGAGTTAGCGGAGTCCTCTTCGTCTGTCCATCCTCCTAACAAGGAGTCTAAGACTATGGACATATACGGGAAGTGAATGTTTGCTTCAGTGACCTTCTCTATGAGGTCACTGAACTACTTATGCCATTTTACCCAGATTCAGAGGGATCTCCTTAAAGAGCTAGGAGATACCCTTCAAGATCCATCAGCTGAGGGGGCTCAAGCTAAAGTAGCTTCCTAGCTGGCAACTCTTAATTCTATAGTCAACTCTTCCACGAGGCTCATTTCTTATGTAGTCGATGGTGCCAGTAGAGCTGCAGGTATGGGTGTAGCCCTTAGGAGGCATGCATGGATGCAGCTGTGCAATTTTGCAGAACCCTTTCGAGCGTCGTTCACCAACAGCCCCTTTGATAGTTCCTTTCTTTTTGGACCACAGGTGGAAGACACTTTGACTAGGTGTGAGCAAGAAGGCAAGACTCTCTGCTGTGGGAGACTGTTTTTCCACTCCTTCTAGACCATATCCCAAAGGTCAGAAGAGTCAAAAAATGAGGTTCCGAAAATCTCAAGGAGCCTTGCCTGATACACGTAGCGATTTTCCTCCAGGGGCAGAGGGGTAACAATAACAACAGACACCGCCCTCGTGGCAGAGGGGGTCCGCAGAACCAGGGCAACAGAGAATCCCTCTCTGATAAGCCCTTTCAGCATCCCTGAAGGGTTGCCCGGCTGCTCACCTCTGGAGGCAGTCGGGGGAAGACTTTCACTGTACCCAGAAGCCTGGCAAAATTTAACACAAGACAAATGGGTACGGTCCATTATATCCGAAGGTTACAAAATTCCCTTTTGTCAACCCTCCTTGCAGTCAAGGAAACTCCTTCCAGATGTTCCACCCAATCTGAAGAACCAAGCAGTCATAGAAGGTTCAAAACTGTTAGAAAAACTTTGTTTTCTAACTGCCTTTTTTGAAATAAAGTTTCTCAAACAGTTCCAAACCATCATTGTGGGGAATACATGTAAACAGATCTATAATGTCAATGGTGACAAAAATTAAATTCTCACCATACATGTCTTGTTTTATGCTCCTTAAAAAGTCCCATGAATCCTTGGTAATTAAGTTGTCACTTAACCAAAGCTTTTTTATTTTCAAGTCCAAAAATGTTGCAATAGGGGCCATTTTGGAGTTCTGAGCTGCTGCTATCAGTCTTGGCGGAGGGGGGTGTTTCACATTTGTGGATTTTGGGCATTCCAAAATTGGTTGGTATCATA
Source organism: Protopterus annectens (assembly GCF_019279795.1). NCBI lineage: Eukaryota > Metazoa > Chordata > Ceratodontiformes > Protopteridae > Protopterus > Protopterus annectens. The sequence continues at coordinate 261,255,378 of NC_056731.1, read as the reverse complement.
AGCCTTTCATTCCTCATATAGTTGTAACCATCCATGTCCAAAATCCCTTCTAACAACATATCCTTCATGGGTAAGTCAATTTTTTGATAGGATATATGTATTTCATTTTAGGATACTTGGTTGTATTTGTTAGTATCTCCTAAAATTTAATATATTTTTCCTTCATATAATATTGTGTCCATCAATACACCACCTCCCCCCTTGTCGGACTTAATTACCCTTACTTTTTTGTCCTTGCTGATCTTGTGTAGTGTTTCCTTTCCCCCCACCAATAAGTTAGACTTATATTTTCTTTTAGAGAAGGCTTCCCTAATTTCCTTCTCTACTACCATTTCAAAATGTTTTAGTTGGGGATGGAGGGAGGGGTTTATAGGTACTTTTCTTTCTGATTACATCTTTGTCATTTCCTGAGTTGAGAAGGAAGATTAGTTCAAAATTAATTTTCCTGACTAACATTTTTAAATCAAGCAATGTTTTGGTTAAGTACCCCTTTGCTGTGGAACAAACATAAATCCCTTGGCTAATAATCTAAAATGGTTGAGGGTAAGTTCTACACTGCTGTAATTAAAAATGTTGAAATTGTCATAACTGAATTTTACATGCTGTCTGTAATAATCAGTTGTTCAGGTAATACGGACTGACTTAGTATGGACTTACTTAGCAGCCTCCTCTTCTTGCCCCCCCTCGGATCCCCTCCATGGGTGAGTCTCCCTGTAAATAGGTGGGCTCCTGTTTTTAATTCTCTCTGATCTTCAAGTGGGGGGTATCCTAAAGTGTAATCCCAACTTTCTTCCTGTTCCCTAAATCTTGTCTCTCCCCAAGCATCCCCCACTGGTTCACTCTCCAAGGGGTGAACACTGACATGGTGTCCACTAGTAACCCCATAATTAAAAACTTTGGGTTTGGGATAGCAAGTTTTGTTCTTATATTCTAAGATATCCTTTCAAGTTTCTTAGATTTCCTATGGATAACACTAGCACATTGTTTATCTACCTGTTTAAATAATTTGTTTTTCTCCCTCTACAGTAAACAACAAATCATTAATAATGTTTTTATTAACCTCTTCAATGTGTTTGTGTAATGACATTTTCTCCTTTTCTTTGTGCTTAATTAAAATTCTTAACATGTCAAGACATGGCAGTAAGGGGAGAAGTAGTGCGCTTCCGGGCACAGTGCTGGTGCATCCAGGAGTCCAAGGTTATGGCTGGACTCCTAGTTAAAGACCATGCACAGAGACTGCTGCAGGACCAGTACCAGGGCTCCCAATATAAGTTGGAGGCCTGGGACCATCTCGCCTGCGACTTCACCAGTGCCACTCTATAAGCTCGTTGTGCAGTACCATCCATTACATTATTTAGGTATTTACAAATATGACTACAGACCCTGCGAACTATCACCCCATTAGCCTGGTGAGTCTGATATGCAAAGCTATGGAACGCATCATCATGGACTTAATAAACAAGGATATAGAGAATCTCCAAACTCTGGATCCCACTCAGTTTGGTTCTGTAAAGGGTAGATTATGCCTGCTCAACTCAGTCGACTTCTTTGAGTCAGTCACCAGAGCTCTGGATGAAGGCAAGGTGGTTCATACAGCCTACCTTGATCTGGCGAAGGCCTTTGATACCATTCCCCACTCAGGAATCATAGAAAAACTCACTAAGCTAGGCATCTACCCCTATATCACTAGGTGGGTTATACTGGCTCACAGATAGAACCCACATTATGAAAGTAGCTGACTCCAAGTCAGACTGCTGACTAGTCACAAGTTTGGTCCTGGGTCCTCTCCTGTTTGGTATCTACTTCTCTGATGTCCAGGCCAACACAAAGGGACTCTGGCTGACAAAGTTAGAAGATGATTGCAAGTTGGAAGCTATTATTAACTCCCCAAGTGAGGTTGACATCCTATAGAATGGTCTCACTGAGACCAACAACTGGTGTCAGAACCATGGCCTTAAGCACAATGCCAAAAAATGTGTTGTCATCCGCTTTGGGAAAAACCCAGTTCCACTGAACACAGAAGGTGTTATAAGAGATCTTGGAACACAGGTTGACAGCAACCTCTCTTTTGATCACCACATTGCCACTGTTGTCAGAAAGTCCTTCTATGTGGCACATCTCATTACTAAGAGTTTTGCATCCAGGAAGAAATAAGTCATTGTCTCCCTCTACTCTTCCCTTATTAGGCCAGTCATCGAGTACAATGCCCCATTTTTGGCATGTATCTCACTAGACACCTGCAACAACTGGAGAGGCTACAAAAGTACCTCACAAAGAGGATCCTAGCCCTTAAACACTTGCCCTATATGGGCAGACTCTAAAAACTCCAACTATTCTCTGTCTCATATCACCTACTTAGAGGCGATCTCTGATTGACTTACAAAGTCATGTCTGACCCAGATCTGTTAGAAATGCTACATCTAAAGAAATCCCAATCCCTCCACACCACATGCTCCATTGACCTCAACCTCATTACCACAATCAACAGAACGTACTGGAGGAACAGGTTCATAACCCAGAGACTGCCCATGCTATGGAATAGACTTCCCATACATGTCAAGCAGAGCACCTCACTGACCCTCTTCAAGAGAAATCTTGATGAGCAGATGGGAAATAGAAAATTCACCCCAGGGATAACTCCAGTGGCTCTACTCGACAGAGGCACTGGGAACTAAGGTCAGGTGGCACGATGCCAGGGTAATCCTATGGCTAGGCTTGTAAAGGCCCCAAGGCCATTAGCCTAGTACACACTTATGAACCTATGAACGTATCCCCTTTGGTACGATACCCATATTTACACACTCTTTAAAATAAGCCACTTCAATTTCCAACATTTTACACTTTTACAAATAATTGTGCAAGATATCAAGATGTGTTGGTTGGTAAGTCTCTGTTTTCGTTAGGCATTTTAAAATTATAATTACATCCTTGTAAAAGCCAGTCATTTATACCAACATTATTGTCAATTTTTAAACAGTCACCTTTTACAGCCTGCTTTTCCTTCTGCATTAGAATTCTCTCTACATTCATTTCATCAGTCGTTATAACCTCCTGGGTGCTTTCTTGCCTCAAAATATGTGGAGTTTGTTGAAAATTAACACCGGAGACCAAGACCTGACTTTGAAGTTGAATGTTCTTTTCTAGGTAAATCATTTAAGGAAAGAGGATACCCAGATGCCTTAATACAAGAAGTGTATAAAGAAGTACTGGAGGGGAGAAATGAGAAATTCAAAGCCATATTAGGAGACAATATTTTTTTCCACAACACCATTGGAATAAATACTGGTGAAGTGAATGATTACAGAAAGGTGTTTATTAATGAATGCACTGGACATAGTTGTTGTTGTTGTTGTGTCTTTTGGCTTTTCCCGGTTAGGGTTCACCACAGCGGAACTCCGGTCCGCTAATGATTGGCAGTAGATTTTTATGTGCCGAGTTGCCAGCTCTGACACACAACCTTCAACAAAGGTACGCCCATTCACGCATGTCTCCACACAGAAGATGCTCTAGCTGAGAATCGAACAGGACAGCGTCTTACTGTAAGGCGACAACACTATGGACATAGTAATAATGTTAAATCTATAGTTGAAAAAGAGTGGAATAGGTTTATAGTCCTTACAGATTTAAAGGAAATAAAGAAATAACCATTGAACACTGTATACAGGAAAGATAGGAACTTAAAAGAAATATTAGAAAATGACAAAAATGCTGTTCATAGGTTCATAGGTTGGTACTAGGCTATCGGCCTATACAAGCCTAGCCATAACAATTCCCTGGCTATTTCTTCCCACAGTATTTACTTCCCTGGACCCCTGTCTAGTAGAGCGACTGACGTGATCCCCGGGGTGAATTTCTTATCTCCCTGTTATTGCTACTCAGGGAAGGAAAAAGGGAACATTTAAGTGTGAAAAGTGTTCACAATGTTCATTTATTTCCCACAAGGAATCTGTTTTTGTAAAGAGTAGAAAAAAATGTTTGGACGGGAAGAAATATATAATTGTAACTCGGCAGGGCTAGTATATATAGCTACCTGTGACTTATGTGGTTCATTCTACATAGGTAAAACTGAAAGACAACTCAGAAGGAGAATTTATGAACACAATTATGATATTCAGAATGAAAATGACAACAATGCTCTCTCCAAGCACACCAAAACATCTGTCAAGGCAAAATTTTCCTTCTTTGTCCTAGAGGATGTACAGAGGAATGAGAGCAGTGACACTTGGGAAACCCAAACTGAGTATAAAGAAAGTACAGTTTTGTACCTACCATAAATGTAGATGTTCGAGGATCTCCATTGCTGCAGTCCTGACAAATGGGTACTCCGCTGCCCACCATCGGCCCGAATACCAAAGGGCTAGAACCAGCGTCGGTCATGGGCGCCTGAGACTGACGTAAGTACTTGTCAGTACAAATGCGCATGACCGACGCCATAACCTCAGTCATTCTTGCCTCAGACGTCAGAATGCAAAAAAAAAAAAAACACCACCCAAAAAACCCCAATCTAAAAAGAAAAAGGGGGAAGGAGGGAGGGAAAATAGGACTGCAGCAATGGAGATCCTCAAACATCTACATTTATGGTAGGTACAAAACTGTACTATGTTCGTCGTCTCCCATTGCTACAGTCCTGACAAATGGGTAGAATCCCAGAGCAACGGAAAAAGGGAGGCTGGCCAACTAAATAGCAGGAGGAGCTGCAGACATGCCCTGTAAGACTGCAGTGGCAAACCCAGCCCTAGACCTAGAATAAAGAGGCAAATGATAATGCTTTGTAAAGGTATGTACAGAACTCCAAGTAGCTGCCTCTAGAATGTCTTTAGTAGCTACCCCTCTCAAAAAAGCAGTAGAGGTGGCCGTAGCCCTAGTAGAATGAGGCCTGATCCCAACTGGAACCTCCTTACCATGATGAGAGTAACAAAAAGCAATACAATGGCCGATCCACTTGGAAATAGTTTGTTTTGAGACAGCTTTCCCACTTGAAGCCACAGCAAAGAAACAAATAACTGTTGAGATCTCCTGAACTCATTGGTTCTGAACAAATAATACCGTAACTGCCTATGCACATCCAAAGAATGCAAAACTCTTTCCCCTTCATTTTGGGGGTTAGCATAAAAGGTAGGCAAATGTATAGATTGGTTGAATGCCACATTAGAAACTACCTTAGGCAGAAAAGTAGGATTAGTATGCAAGGAAACTCTGTCCTGGTGAAAAATCAGAAAAGGTTCCACTGCCATGAGAGCCTGTAATTCAGATACCCTTCTAGCAGAAGTAACAGCCAAAAAAAAGCAGTCTTCCAGGACAACAACTTCAATTCAGCCGTAGCTGCAGGTTCAAAGGAGGCAGAGTCAGTTTTTCCAAAACAAAATTAAGATCCGAGGCAGGAGTAGGAGCCCTTCGTGGGGGTCTTATATTCTTTGCCCCTCTAAGAAACTGTTTAAGCAAAGGATGTGAAAATAAAGGAGGATCACCATCATAGTGAGCAGAAATAGCTGCAGCATGCACTTTTATAGAAGAGAAGGACAAACCCTTGTCCAGTAACATAGTCAAATATTGCAAAGTACAACTCAAATTAGGCAATGTGACATCAAGGCCTTTAGCTGAACTCCAAAGAAAAAATCTCTTCCATTTATCAGCATAAACTTTTCGAGTACTAGGACGCCTGGATTCCAAAAGGACATGTAAAACTTGTTGAGGGAGCTGAAGGCCCTCATCCTCTAAAACTGAATAAGCCAAGCAGTCACATGTAGGGATTGCAGCATGCCATTGAGAAAATGATTGTTTTCTTGAAACAATAAGTGAGGAATCCGTGGTAATGGCCAAGGTGTCCCGTGAATTAGGCTCCTCAACAGAGGGTACCAATGTTGACAAGGCCAATCCGGCGCTATAAGGATCATGCAAGGTTTGTCCCTCCTGACTTTCAACAGGACCTTTGGAAGAAGAGGCAGAGGAGGAAAGGCATACACGTGAAGGTTGCTCCAACTGAAGGATAGTGCATCTATTTTCCAGGCTTTCGGATGAAACAGCCTTGTGCAAAACAGAGGTAGTTGGGAATTCAGAGGAGAAGCGAACAGATCTATGTCTGGAGTTCCCCAAGCCATGGTCAACTGAAGAAATACCTGAGGGTCCAACTTCCATTCGTGAGGATCCACCATCTGTCTGCTCAGAACATCTGCTAACGAATTTTGTGCTCCTGGCAGAAACTGTGCTCGAAGAGTGATGTGCAGATCCAAAGCAGTTTCCCATAACAGCATTGCTTGTCTGCAAAGAGGGTAAGAATGAGTTAATGAGTTCCCCCCTGCTTGTTGATGTACCACATGACAGTTGTGTTGTCTGTTCGAATCAACACCAGTCCCGGTCGAAGTAGATCCTTGAATGCTTTCAATGCAAATTGAACTGCCAGCATCTCCTTCATGTTGATATGCAAGTGAAGCAGCTCCGGGGGCCAAAGGTCTTGAATCCATTTTCCTTTGAAATGAGTTCCCCAGGCTGACTCCGAGGCGTCTGTCGTTAATATCTGACTTGCCTCCGGTTGGGTCACAGAGAGTCCCTTGTTTAGGTGACATTCCTGAGCCCAACACACAAATTCTTTCTGAATGCAAGGTAGAATCCGAATGACAGTATCCAAATCGTGGCTGTGTTGAGTCCAAACGCTTTTGAGATACCGTTGTAGCTTCCTCATATGCAGTTTGGCATTGGGAAGTACTAGAATGCAAGATGCCATGAACCCCAAGGCTTGAAGGACTGTCCTTGCAGTCAGCCTGGACATTACGGATAGCTGTTGGAAGTATAGGTGAAGATTTCTTTGTTTGTCCGGGGTAAGAGATGCCATCTGAGTAGCTGTATTCAGTCTCACACCCAGAAAACACATCTCCTGTGAGGGTACTAGACTGGACTTTATTTTGTTCACAGAATACCCTAGGCATCTGAAAACTGTCATCACATACTGCAGATGTCGAAGAAGGTCGTGCTTGCCCTGAGCCAGCATCAAACAATCGTCCAGATAAGGATAAATTTGAATTCCCCTTAGCCGGAGAAAAGCTATTACTGGAGCCAGGACTTTTGTGAATACCCTGGGTGCAGTAGATAAGCCAAAGGGCAATGCAGAGAACTGATAATGCAAATTCCCAGTCCGAAACCTCAGGAATTTCCTGCAACTGGGCCTGATAGGAATGTGAAGATAGGCCTCCTTGAGATCCAAAGTCACCATCCAGTGATCTCTGCCTAGCATAGGCAACAGCTGCTGTAGTGTCAACATCTTGAATTTGAATTTCCAGAAAGGTGTTTAGAATGGATAAATCCAGAATGGGCCTCCAAGTATTTCCTTCTTTGGCACTAAGAAAAGACGGAATAAAACCCGTGCCTCTTTCCACAGAAGGAACTGCCTGTATTGCTCCCAACCGAGCAGAGAAAAAATCTGTGCCTGCTTCCAGTCTTTGCTGATGAGGCACATCCGGCATACCTTTGAAAGGAGGAATGTGTGAAAATAAAACTTGTAGCCTCGAGTTATAATGTCCAATACCCATTTGTCTTGGGTAACCAAATGCCAATTCCTTTTGAAAAGTCCCAGTTTTCCTCCTAGAGGAGCTGCCAGCAAAGCAGAGTCCGGCAGCTGAAGACACAGGTCATTGGGACTGCTTCCGAAAGGACTGACCCCTGCCCACCCCAGCAGAAGGGGTAAAAGAATTCAAAGGCCTAGAAGTAACAGGGCCCTGAGAGGAAGCCCTACCTCTACCACGCCTCGACCTGCCCCTAGAATGAAAATCCGAAGAGGGAAAAGACCATCCCCTAGCAGGCCAATTCCTACTGAACTTAGGGGGCTGAACCTGTAAGAAGTCCTTTATCGTCTGCATAGACTTAGCTTTTTCCTCCATTTTTTCCAAAACTGATTCCACTGGAGGGCCAAAAAGAACATCAGATTGCAAAGGAGCATCCATAATGCGAGCCTTAACATGCTCTGACAAGGACTGATCTCTAAGCCAGGCATGTCTGCGAACAACAAAACTAGTAGCAGCCACCCTGGAAGAAGCTTGTAAAGCATCAAAACCACACTGCAAAGAATGCTTACCAACCTGGTCTGAAGCATGCACTAAATCCTGAAGCTCCTTACAGTCAACACCTTCAGCTAAAGCATCCACTTTACATTTCAATTGACTTAGCAAATAATTCTGATACCTGAGCATATGAAATTGACAATTTAAAGCTCTCATAGCCAAAGTAGAAGAGGTATACAGTTTTTTACCCCACCTATCCAGGGCCCTAGCATCCTTGTCCAGAGGAACCGGATTCTTAACCACAGAAGCCTTAACACCTTTGGGGCCTTGAGAAATAGTTTCTGGATCAGCCCTAGGACTCTTATACAAGTACTTGTGAGCTTCTGGAACCCTGTAGTATCTATCTGGTTTAACTGGGGCAGGGGGCAGAGAATCTGGGTTAAGGGCAGCCTCAGAAAATACATCCTGAACAACATCCAGTACAGGGGGAATAGCCAAAGGCCTGTGCTGAGGTAAAAACAAGAATTCTCTCAGCCTTTTACGAGAATCAGAATAATCCTGGCCATCCCACTGGAAATGTTCCCTCATGGAATGCAAAGTTTCAGAGAAAGAAAAATCTTCTGGAGGGGACGCAGAGGGAGTAGCGTCCTCAGCCTCTGAATCAGAATAGGGAGGGAAATCCTGAAGCTCTTCCATAGAGGAATCTGACTCATTGGAAGACTGAACCAGACCCTCCAACTCTGTCTATCCTGGGCCTTTTCACAGGGGGGGCATGGAACCCCTAATTAAAGTAATCAAATCTTCAGCCATCTTTAACATGTGCTTCCTAGGAGCTGGACCCTGGGGATTAGCACCAGCAGGGATAGACCTAGATTTAGAATGGCCTTTGCCTTGAGAAGGAGGAGGTCTAACTACCCTATGAGGGGAGGAAGCCACTGACAACAAAGAAGCACCCTCAGCCTGACCTAACACAGGAGAAGCCACTTCCTGCAGTAACAAAGGCTCCCCTAGACACACTGGTAAACTGTCAGAAGGAGCCACTGAAGCAGTCAGTGGTTCCACAGAACCGACGTCCGGAGTGGACGCCTCATCCTGTTTGGACCGCAAAGACTTATCTTTGCGCTTCTTAGAAGAACCAGTCGTCGGAGAATCCAACGGCATGTTATAATTACAACGTTTACCAAACACCAGCCTAGCACAGTCCAACCAACGTTTAATAGTACGCTTGTTAAAAGTAGCACAAAAGCGACACCCAACAACGTCGTGCTCAGGCCCTAAACAAGGAATGCAGAGTGAATGGTAATCCCTATGAGGAATCTGTTTCCCACAAGAAATACAGTTATTAACTTTTTCTGACATCCGGCAATACCGAGGCAAGAAAAAGACAAAAAATGTCCCCAACAGGGTACTTAGCCAACTTGGTATCCGGTCTGAAACTCGAAAACCGACAATTCCAGAACGCCGAACGGCACTTGCAAAAACTGCTTCTGCTTAGGACTATGCGGCAAGAAAGACTGAGGTTATGGCGTCGGTCATGCGCATTTGTACTGACAAGTACTTACGTCAGTCTCAGGCGCCCATGACCGACGCCGGTTCTAGCCCTTTGGTATTCGGGCCGATGGTGGGCAGCGGAGTACCCATTTGTCAGGACTGCAGCAATGGGAGACGACGAACATCTGTGGTGGCAGGTAACTTAAGAAGCCAATACATTTCTTAGCTTAAAGGAGAACATCTCCATTAAGGTACTGCTAAAAATGAGAGCTGCCAAGTTATAGCTAAAAGGGTATACTTAAAGGACCACTACGGGCAAACAATGAAAAAACATATATTTTTTTATCTTGCCATGATTTACTGCACCTCCTAAAGTTGGCTGCAGCAAGATAAGCAGTCATTCCTAATTTGATTTTTTTTTTACTCTTGCCTGCCCTCATGGGGGCAGACATTGCAATTCCTTTGGAAAGCTAAATCTGTCCCATAATGCAGACCGTTAGAACAAATAGCCCTACCATTTATTGTCAGACTAGACTTCCATTCACTTAGAATGGACCACCTGAAAAAAAATGCCAAGTTTGAGAGTCTGCAGCTCATGTGTCATTGACTGGTATGTGCTGAGTTTTACAAATGTTGTTCCTATTGACGTGCTACACATTCTCTGAAAGAAACTTGCAAAAGTGTCAACAAATTACAGAGATAAAAAAGACTTTTCACAAGTAGCAGTTTTGCAAGTTTCAATTCCTGGCCAAGTTACTCCTCCCATCTCCCCTCCTTCAATGGGCTACAGTCTCACATTTCCAGCTTGGGTGGATTCAACTATTTCGTCAGCTTTGCATGACAATAGACATCAAAAAAAATCACAGCCTGGTGTGCCACTAAAACTGTTCCCTTATATGTCTCTTCACTTCTGAATACCATTTCCCCAGGAATAAAAAAAAAAAAAAAAAAACAAAGCACACACATCAGTCCAGAGTTTGGGCCAATCTATCCATTTCTTAATGGGTACAGTAAAACATTCAGTTTATAATGCATTTTGGCTGCTGGCATGGTTATTTTTACATAGTTATTCTCTTATACCATAACCTGAACTTATGGTATTCAATGCCAAGCTTTACAACAGTTCTGAGTTTCTTAACAATGACCTCCCAAGGCTCTGATGTGACCTAGTACTTTGTCAATATACTGTAAATACACAGATTAATACAAATATTTGTGCACATATGACACATACAATAATATACATATACAATCATTAAAACAAGATAAATTCAAAATAAATCATATCAATATAGTTATGATTTCTAGTTTATAACCCTGTTTGTCTATGGAAACTTCTTTCTGAATTTATGTTCAAGCAATTCTATATTTGTTGTATAATATCTTGTTTAATTGTTTCTCAATATTCTAACCACTGTATGCTGCATCAATTCTAAAGCTCTGATTGTACTCCTTTTATATTTTCTATGCTATTTGTATAAAATAGCTATGTTTGTATAATTTATTTTTATTATTTTTTTATAATTGTTTACTATGTATCTGGAGCTTTTCTCCCCGAGCCTCCACTGAAAATGGTCACCTTGTGTCCAGTTGGACTAACCTGGTAAACAAATGGAAAATAAATAAAATATATATACTAAGAAAATCAATCAATATGCAAAGAAAAATCCAAAACTTAAGAAAAAAACACAGAAGGAAGGAAGGAACATGTTTCCTTGATGTTGTCATGAGAATCCCACTCACTTATTCAGATATTATGGGCAAACATATAGTCAGGCACACTGATGTCCCACTCTCCAGGCTAAACAAGGAGAAGGTTACTGTCAGCTACCTGTCAGGTGCCAGGATCTGCCACATAACCCACACACTCGGGTCACTCCACAACAAGTACAAATATGACTGTCATTGTCCATGTGGGTGTGAATGGTCTGAGACGTACCTCCCTGGACTACATGAAAAGAGACATGGAAGAGCTCTCCAGTCTTGTAGCCCAGGCAGGTATGACCCTAGCCCTGAGTAGCATTCTGCCATCACCCAGAATAATACCGCAGTACAAGGACAAAATGATTGCCTTCAACAATTGGCTAAGCTTCTGGTGTCATTCTAAGGGGATCCAGTATCTGTCTGCCTGGGACGACATGGTTGAAAGACCACAATGCTTTGCCAGAGATGGCCTGCACTTGTCACCCCTGGGATTCCAGATACTGGCTAAGGCTCTTGCCACCCCTATAGTGCCTTTTTTAGACAAGGTTCAAATGACAAATTCACCACCGTAACAGGAACAGGCAAGCAAAAACAGAGGGTAATGCTACTCAGTGCTAGAAGTCTAAATCTCAAAATGCACTCACTCGAGGCATTCCTTAAAATGGAGAACACCGATATCTGTGCAGTGACTGAGACCTGGTTCAAGGCTCCAGAGAGCACCCCTGCACTACCAGGCTATAACTCATACCACACTTTTCGGCCACGTAACCTGGACCACAACACCAAAGGGGGAGGTGTGTCCATACTCATTAAGGATATCCAAACATCCAGGCTAGTTGCTCAGTATAATGCATCCGAGGTTATCCAAGTGCAACTAACTCTGGGCAAAACTGCAATCCAAACTGTAGCTTGCTACAGATCCCCCATCATGCCCCAGGATTCCCACTCCTCTTTTCTTGATATACTGGAAAGTGTTAGGGTTCAATCAAACACCCTAATAATGGGAGATTTCAACTACCCCACCATTAACTGGGAAAACTACTCATGTACCAACTCCTTCGCTTAACGCTTTCTGGAATTCATAAATTCCAATGCCCTGGATCAACTTAACAACACCCCCACCAAGGGCAACAATATCCTAGACCTAGTCATTAACAACATGAGTGACTGGTGTTCCACACCTGAAGTCAACTCCTCGTTGGTCAGATCCGACCATAAGCTAATCACCCTAGATGTCCACATCCCGCCTCCAGCCCCCCACTAAGGAAACCATGGTAAAATATTTCTCCAATGCCAACTTCATGCTTCTTAAGCCAGAAGTGGCGAACTTCATGACACCCATGGAGATGGACAGTACAATTATGACTGCTGAATCCTACACAGATGCACTCTATAAGCACTTACACGAGTGCATGGATCATGCTATCCCAAACAGAACCAAGAAGCTATCCTCCAAAAAAAGGAAGCCAATCTGGTGGTCCCCTGCCATAAACAAACTGTACAACAGAAGGAAGAAACTGTTGCAAAAGAGAGTAAACTCCCACGAGTGGTGGAGCTCCCCGGTCAGCCTCAGTAAGAAGCTGAGATCCCTTATAAGAGCCTCCAAAGCTAGCCACGAAAACAAAATCACCACTGCTTCTAAGGACAACCACAAAGCATTCTATAGCTATGTCAAGAACCTCAATGGCAACACCCAGATCTGCTCTGAGTTACAGCACAATGGCATGAAAATTACAGAACCAACTGATATTGCCAACATCCTGGCAGATAGGTTTAGTGTTAACTTTACCCCCCCTCTCACTCTCTAAAGGGCCCATATCTATACAGGAATAATGCAGAGTCCCTGTAATCACAACTACACAGGTAAAAGCTGCACTCTCTAAAGCCAAAAACACAGCATCCATGGGACTGGACAACATTCCAGGCTGTGGTTTGCACGAACTTCAGAACAAACTGGCTCCCCACCTAAGCACCATGTTCAACCATAGCCTCACATCAGGCTTTGTGCCCACTGAATGGTGCACAGCAACAGTTATCTCACTCCACAAAGGGCGAGCCACCACTGATCCCAGGAACTATCACCCTATTAGCCTGACAAGCCTGGTCTGCAAGGCCATGGAACGTATCATCATTTATTTATTTTATTTTATTTATTTTCTGTTGGTTTACCAGGATAGTCCATTGGGCCAAGAAGAACCCGTTTTCAATGGAGTCCTGGGGAGAAAAGCTCCAAACAATCAAAGTTACATGCTCATGGAACTCATAAACAAACACATTGGTAACCTCCAAACTCTGGACCCCACCCAGTTCAGGTTTGTGAAAGGCAGATCATGCCTCCTGAACCTAATCGATTTTTTTGAGGCAGTCACCAAAGCCGTAGATGAGGGTAAGGTGTTTCACACAGCCTGTCTTGACCTCGCCAAGGCTTTTGACACCATCCCCCATTCTGGAATTATAGCTAAACTCACTAAACTAGGTATAAATCCCTCCATCACAAGATGGGCTGTCAACTGGCTCATGGACAGAACCCACACTGTAAAAGTTTCAGACTCCAAATCTGACTTCAAACCAGTGACAAGTGGAGTACCACAGGGTTCAGTCCTGGGACCTCTCCTGTTTGGTATCTACTTCTCTGAAGTACAGACTAACACAGAAGGCCTCTGGCTAACGATGTTCACAGATGACTACAAACTAGGAGCCATGGCCGAGTCCCCAAATGATGTGGACATCCTACAGAAGGGCCTCACTGAGACAGATGCCTGGTGTCAGAGCCATGGCCTCAAACTCAATGCCAAAAAGTGCATTGTCATCCCCTTTGGTAAAAACTCTGTACCCATGAACTAACACATAGGCAGCAGTCTAGTTAACACCGAATGTGTGATAAGAGACCTTGGGACTCAGGTGGACAGTAGTCTCCTTTGATAATCAGATCACCACAGTAGTCAGGAAGTCCTTCTACGTGGCACACCTCATCACAAAAGGGTTCTCATCCAGGAAAAAAAGAGGTCATTGTCCCCCTCTACTCGACACTCATTAGACCAATTATAGAGTACAAAGCCCCTTTTGGAATGTACCTCACAAGACATCTGCAGCAGCTGGAAAGGCCACAGAAGTACCTCGCAAAGATGATTACTGGCCTCAAACAGATGCCCTACACTGACCATCTCAAAAAACTCCAGCTTTACTCCGTAGCATATTGCCTACTCTGAGGTGATTTCTGCCTAACATATAAAGCTATGCCAAACCCAGAGCTGTTGGATATGCTACACGTAAAGAAATCCCAGTCCCTCCAAGATACATGCTCTAGGGACTTAAACCTTGTCATCACAATAAACAGGACATGCTGGAGGGATAGATTCCTGTCCCAGAGACTTCCCATACTCTGGAACAAGCTACCCATCTATGTCAAGTACATTTCTTCATTAGCACTCTTCAAGAAAAATCTTTGAGTGGATGAGAAATAGGAAATATGCCCCAGGAATCACTTCTGTGGTTCTGCTTGACAGTGGCACAGGAAAATAACTTTCTTGGGTGGCATAAGCCAGGGAACCTTGTTGGCTAGGCTTACTTAGGCCATTGGGCCAATAGCTTAGTACCTACCTATGAACCTATTATTAGACTAAATACAATATTATGTAGCATTGCAATGTGCTGACATTATAAGGGTGACAGTTCATTATTTACTCATAAAGCAAATGTCAGAGTGTAAAAGTTCAATTAGTGGATAAAGAGGCGGAGAGGAAGAGAAGAAAGGCTGAGAAAAAGTATTTGTTAGAAGTAATAATTAGGGTAGATATGGGAGGCAGGAGAAAAAATGAGTAAAAGCAACATTACAAGTAAGAGAAACGAAACCAAGGAAAAGAATAAATAACATGGACAACAAGATTTACAGTGTGTGTGTGTGTGTGTGTGTGTGTGTGTGTGTGTGTGTGTGTGTGTGTGTGTGTGTGTATGTGTGTGTGTGTGTGTGTGTGTGTGTGTGTGTGTGTGTGTGTGTGTGTGTGTGTGTGTGTGTGTGGTATAAAAGAAATATAAAGCAAATCTGCACTGATACCTGTGTGCTGCCCTGCTGAGGGGGACACTTGTGCAAGTGCAGTGGACTGGCTCCAGTAGGAAGGGATGGCATCATACCTCTCAATATTATAGAATAAGAAATCTGGACAAGGCCATAAATAATAGGGGACAAAGGCCCAAAAATTGGGACAATTTATAAATATTGCACTTACAAACTTAGAAAGTTGATAAACAGGTTTTGCAATAGAGTGAATTTTCTTAAGGATATGAAGTCTGAAAATCAAATGCCTGTCAATTTTCTGACTTCAGTGTTCAATGATTTGCCAGTGATTTGACAGAAAACTGCAATTTTATGAAAAACAGATGAAAAATCTGGACTTTCTGCAAAAATCTGTCCTGTTAAGAGATATGGATGGGAGTCTTGAACCAACACCCATCAATCATTTTCATTTGTTTGCCAAAGCCATTATAGCAGTGTTTTGCAGAGAGGTGAGAAAAGCCTTAAATTTGACTGGTATGCTTATTTATTTATTTATTTATTTTGTTTTACGTTTGTTGACCAGGAGAGTCCAACTGGATTTACAAGCCCATTTTCAGTGGAGGCCTGGGGAAAAAAGCTCCAATAGAACATTTTTTTTTACAAAACATAGTTTTAAGGACAAACTTTTCACATACAATTTCCATAGATGAGACTTTGACATGCATGTTAACTAACATATAGGATACATTTGTTCTCTTCCATATAATACATTTTAGAAGATATTCCTAAGTTTAGGATTCCTGTGATAGATTTACTATCAGAGTAAAAGCAGAGAGACGTAGAATGAGGCTCTGAGAGAGCAGATGACGCTCGCTATAGTTGAGAAGGATAACAAATTGATTCACTATATGTCTTCACCTGGTTTTAGTTGAGAAGGATACCAAATTAATTTACAATATGTCTTCTCCTGGTTTTAGTTGCTTATGGAGAGCTCAACATTGCCGGGGTAGTTTTCCCTAACTCCTGGAGAGATGGGATGAGCAGTAGATTAACAGTCCTTAAGTGGGTACAGTACTATGATTGGTTGGCTTAGCAGTTACTTAAGTTAGGTGAAGTGTTCTAATGAGACATTAGCCAGGGGGGATACAGGAGCACAGTCGATTATTCAAAATGTGAGTTTTAACAAGTTTCTTGAACTGTGATGGGGATTTGTTGTCAGTTATGGCAGGAAGGAAGTTCCAGGTTTTTGCTATACAGTGGCTGTAGACAAACTTACCAGCTTCATTGTTATATTTGGTTACTTTGAGGAGGTTTTGTGTGCTAGACCTCAAAGGCCTGGCGGTTGTATAGTGTTGCAAAAGATTTTGTAGGGCTGGGTTGTTTTCAGAGTTATGTATTATTTTGTGGGCTAGTGATAGTTGATTGAGTTGAAGTAGTAGTGGTAGTTCTAGCCAATTGAGTTTTTTTAGGCATTCACAGTGATGTGTTCTGATGGGAGAGGTTGTAGCGAATTTGGCTATCTTATAACAACTATCAGGTTTGTTTAGGTCAGATTTGCGGGGACTTGTAAGCACGGGGGAGGCATAAAGTAGGGTGGATAGTAGGCGAGTCCTCGCTATTGTAGTTTTGGAGTGGTCAGTGAGGAATTTTTTATTGCGATACGGTAAGCCAAGTTTTTTTTGTACTTTTTTATGGTTATAGAAATATGTAGGTCAAATCCAAGGTGATTATCTATTCATAGGTTCATAGGTTCATAGGTTGGTACTAGGCTATCAGCCCTAGGGCCTATACAAGCCTAGCCATAACAATTCCCTGGCTATTTCTTCCCACATTATTTACTTTCCTGGACCCCTGTCTAGCAGGGCGACTGACGTGATCCCTGGGGTGAATTTCCTTTCTCCCATCCAATCGTCAAGGTTCCTCTTGAAGAGGTCCAAAGAGGCACTCTGCTTGACATGTATGGGCAATCTATTCCAGAGTCTGTGGAGTCTCTGGGTCAGGAACCTATCCCTCCAGCATGTTTTGTTTATTGTGATGACAAGGTTTAGATCCCCGGAGCGTGTAGCTCTGAGGGATTGGGATTTCTTTAAGTGTAGTATGTCCAACAGCTCTGGGTTTGACATGGCCTTGTATGTTAAGCAGAGATCGCCTCTGAGTAGATGATATGCGACAGAGTATAGCTGGAGTTTTTTAAGGCGGTCAGCGTAGGGCATCTGCTTTAGGCCTGTGATTCTTTTAGTGAGGTATTTCTGAGGCCTTTCCAGTTGTTGCAGATGTCTTGAGAGGTACATACCAAATGGGGCGTTGTATTCTATCATGGGTCTAATGAGGGATGAGTACAGTGGGACAATGACCTCCTTTTTTCTGGATGAAAAGCCCTTTGTGATGAGGTGTGTCACATAGAAGGATTTCCTGACTGTTGTGGCGATGTGGTTATCGAAGGTGAGACCACTGTCCACCTGTGTCCCTAAGTCTCTTATCACACTTTCTGTGTTTAGTGTACTGCCACCTATATGGTAATTCATGGATACATGTTTTTTCCCAAAGGGGATAACAATACGTTTCTTGGCATTGAGCTTGAGCCCATGGCTCTGGCACCAAGCATCTGTTTCTGTAAGGCCCTTTTGTAGAGTATCCACATCATTTGGGGATTCAATAATGGCTCCCAGTTTGCAGTCATCTGCAAACTTTGTTAGCCAGAGTCCCTTAGTGTTGACCTGTACTTCAGAGAAGTAGATGCCAAACAAGAGCGGCCCCAGGACTGAACCCTGAGGTACTCCACTTGTCACTTGTCTGGAGCTGGATTTGGAGTCGGCTACTTTTACAGTGTGGGTTCTATCAGTAAGCCATTTAGCAACCCATTGGGTGACATAGGGATTAATGCCCAACTTAGTAAGTTTATCTATGATTCCAGAGTGGGGGATGGTGTCAAAGGCCTTGGCAAGGTCTAGATAGGCTGTGTGGACCACCTTACCCTTGTCCATGGCTCTGGAGACTGATTCGAAGAAGTCATTCAGGTTCAGGAGACAAGATCGGCCCTTCACAAACCCAAACTGGGTGGGGTCCAGTGTTTGAAGGTTGCCAATGTCTTTGTTTATAAGTTCCATGATAATACGCTCCATGGCCTTGCAGATAAGGCTTGTCAGACTGATGGGACGGTAATTTCCGGGATCCAAGGTGGATCCCCCCTTGTGGATTGGGATAACTGTAGCTCTGCACCACTCAGTGGGCACGAATAGTTTGGTATGATTTGTGGGGGTGATTGCGGTCTTGTTAAAGGAGGAGATGAAGAAAGAATCAGTGGGAGGTGTGGCTGTGTGGGAGCTAAAGAGTACTAGCTTTGTTTTACTTGGGTTCAGAATGAGCCTTTGGTTTGTAATCCAAGTTTCTGCTAGGGAAAAGCATTCTTGTGTTAGGGAGTGAAGGATGTCCATTGATTTGGCTGCACATATTATGGTGGTAACATCTGCATATTGCACTATTGAGGCTTTAGGAATACTGTTTGGGAGCTGATTGGTGAAGAGGGTAAAAAGAAGTGGCCTCAGGATGGAGCCTTGGGGTACTCCTGGGGAGACTGGCAGGGAGGGGGAAGAGTTGGTTTTGCACATAACAGCTTGTTTTCTTCCCTCTAGGTAGTTTTTGAACCAGGAGATGGCAGGGGTGGTAAGGTTTAGAGTTGCTAGTGAAAGAAGTTTATTGTTAACCATATTGAATGCTTTGGACAAGTCAAGGAAGGTGGCAGATACAAGGAGTCCATTGTTTCTGTGAGTACTGACAATGTTGGTGAATTCTGTTAGTGTGGTGGAGGTGCTATGGAAGGGTCTAAAGCCATGTTGTTGTGTTGCTTTTAGATTATTTTCTAGGAGATATTTCATTACTTGCTTGTGTATTACCCTCTCTAAAATTTTAGATAAAGGGGGTAGTATGGCTATAGGGTGGTAGTTACTGAGTTCCAGAGAGGTTCCCCCTTTATGTAGAGAGATGATATGTGCTATTTTCCATAGCTTGGGTACTATACACTTGGAGATGGACCTGCTAATTAGGATGGAGACAGGATATGATATGGCTTCTACAGCCAGGTGGAGGTATTCAGGGGGTAATTTATCTGCAGCTAGAGATGTTGGTTTGAGCTTGTGGAGTAGTTTTTCAATGGATTTGGTTGGTTCTGGGTGGAAGCTGAACTTGAGGCAATTGTTAGTTGGGGGTGTGGGGTGGATTTTTACAGGGGTGGGGATGTTGTCATAGGGTTGGTTGTTTGCAAGGGTCTGGATGGTTTCTGTAAAGTATTTATTAAATTGTGTGGGGATGTCTTCTTGGTTATCATCTATTTTTGGGGTTGGGGTAGTTCTTTTACCTGGTTGTAGAATAGAGTTAATTGCTTCCCAGAATTTTTGTGAGTTGTTCCTGTGCTTATCCTGTAACTTTTGGTAGCAAGATGTTTTGTCTGGTTTGGTGATTTCTTTTGGCTTTGTTACGTAGTTCAACATATATTTGTTTGTTCGATTGGGATTTACTATTGAGGTAGTTGGTCCAGGCCTTGTTTCTTTTTTTGAGGAGGGATTTTGTGTCTGGGGTTAACCAGGGGGGCATATTTAGTTTTAATTCTTGTTGTTCTGGAGGGCGCATGATGGTTATAGGTGTTTAAGAAGGTAGTATTGAAATATAGTACAGCTTCATCAAGAGGTAGGTTTTTTAGGGGGGGTCCAGTTGCACATTTTTAGGTTGTTTATAAAGTTGGAGCGGTTAAAGTGTTCTTTGTTTCTAATTAGGCGTGTAGATATTTGGGTCAGTTGTGGTGATTTTGATCCGAGTAAGAATGTGGCTTGGTAACAACTTGGTGTCTGGTAGACACCCTGCTAGGGATATCAGTGATGGTTGGGATACGAGCATCCACTCTAGAGTGGATTGATGTTTGGTTCTCTTGTCTGTTCTTGTGGGGGGAAGTGATGAGTTGCGTTAGGCCATGTAGGTTAATATGGGAGAGTGGGTTATGACTGGAACAGTTTTGCCAGTCAGTATTAAGGTCTCCTAATACTATGCTTTCCTGGGGGAGGGAGTTAGATATCCATTCTAGGAGTTTTTCTGTAATGGGGATATTTGTTGCCTGGAGGGATGTAGCATACTATGATGTTGATGTGTTTATTATCATTATGTTTTAGTTTTGTTAGCGTGAGTTCAACTTTATGAGGTCTGGGGTTATTATGTCTACTTTCTCAACGATGAGGTGAGATTTATACACTATAGCAACACCCCCCCTTTTTACCTATTCTATCACTACGAATTATATTGTAACCTGGTGGAGTGGTTTCATTGTTGTAGTTGCCTAGTTTAAGCCAAGTCTCTGTTAGTATGACTATCTCAGGTTGATAAAAGGAGAGTAGTGCATGAAGGTCATGGACTTTGTTTAGTATACTTCTGACATTTTAAATTTAAAATGAGGAGCGTGGATTTGTCTCGGTGGAGTAGGGTATTATTCAGGTTGAGGTTTGGGGCTCCTAGATTTTGTGGGCCTGGTTTTGGGTGTATATCACCACAGCTAATGAGTTGGATTCTGAGGTAAAAATAGAGTTTGAGTAGTTTTTTTAGGGTCTTAAAGTTCTTTATAGTTGTTTGGGACTGGTTGTGTGATGGCTGTAATCTGTGTGCACAGTCGTGAATAAAGAAGGTTTGGTAGTGATATGGGACTAGTTGAGTAAAAGGGTGTGTTGTAATAATGTTAGCGGAAGTAGTTTTTCTTAGTAAATGGATAAAATTAAGTTGTTTTTGATGGTTGGTGATAGAAGTTAGCAGTGGGAGTGTGGATACACCTAGGAGCAATAGTAAGAGGTGTATGTATGTGGGATTGGGTAGTTTGGGCATGGTTTGGTTGGGTTTGGTCATAAGTGAGAGATCTGCTTGGGATGGGGTGGGTGTGGTGGACGATGAGAGGTGTTGTTTGTGATTGTAAGGTAGTTAGATGGAAGACTGTGCTTTACAGGATGTGGAATAGTGGAAGAGAAGAAAATGGGTACAGGGGTGGGGCAGATTCAGTGATTGGTAGTTAGCATGATGGGAGTGGCTAAGTTCAGTTGAAATGTAGCACTAGTGGGGGCAGGTGGGAATAGGAAGCAGGGAGGGGAGCGGAGTGAGCCCGTGCACAGCGGGGCTAAGACTAACTCTAATTATATCCCTGAGCTTACTTGTTTCTTTTCTTTGTACACCAAATGTCTCTTTCCACTTGTTTCTGTTTGTTTACACCAAATGTGTCTGTTTGGCTGTATTGTACTAGTTTAATTTACTTCTACTGATGCAGTCGCACTGAAAAACATCTGGGGAAGCTTCCTCACCACAAGCAGGCCAAAAGATAACTTTCAAAATGGCGCTGCTCAAGGAGACCCACTAGTACAGACTACTTAATGTGCATGGGGGAGGAGGGAGTTAGAGGAGGGAGATACAAAATGGGGGAAGGTATAACCAGAAAAAGCAGGTAGAGATTTGGCCCGCCCCCTCACAGAAGAGTGCAAAGAAAAGTAATCAGCGTAAGAAGTGGGAGCCTTGGAGCTGTAATGTAAGTGTAAGCAAGGAAGAGGTAGAAGCAGGAAATTTAGGACTGTAAGCAGTTAGTTGCAGAAACACTACTTTATGACCTTGGTGTGCAACTAATACAAAGGAAGGTAAATCAATCTGGGGACAAAATACACCAAGTAAATGGTACTTGCCTTACTTTACAAGTATTCAGTGTGGAGGCAGATCTATTTGGGACAAGATACAGCAAGTATATTGTTAAGTTATGACACCCAGTGCAATAGACAAAGCTATAGTTGCCTGGGGGGGGGGCCTTGCAGGTGTGCATGCCGGCCAAAACAATGTTTAAAAAATAACTAGTAAAAGTAACAAATGTGCTGTAAAAGGAAATGTAAATAACCAGTCACAATGTTTAAAACATAACTGTTAAGGATCACATCTGCTAATAACAAGAACTGTAAATATCCAGTCACCTATGCAGACTTGTCTGGTAGGTATCCTTATTAAAAAGTGTTATTCTTGGCTTGCAATAACTGTAGGGAGAAACCGGACAGTAGCAGTAGTTTTATCTGGCAATGTTCCAGTTGCTGGGGGTGGGGACCCGAGGTGCGATGATGTGCTATGCAAACTTGTCTGTTAGGTATCTTTATTAAAAAGTGTTATTCTAGGCTTGCAATAACTGTAGGGAGAAACCGGACTGTAGCAGTGGTTTTATCTGGCAATGTTCCAGTTGCTGGGGGTGGGGACCCGAGGTGCGATGATGTAGGTAGACCAAGTGCGTTATGCAGACTTGTCTGGTAGGTATCCTTATTAAAAAGTGTTATTCTTGGCTTGCAATAACTGCAGGGAGAAACTGGACCACAGCAGTGGTTTTATCTGGCAATGTTGCAGTTGCTTGGGAGGGGGGGGGGGGCCCGAGCTGTGATGATGCGCTATGCAAACTTGTCTGGTAGGTATCTTTATTAAAAAAGTGTTATTCTATGCTTGCAATAACTGTAGGGAGAAACCGGACTGTAGCAGTTGTTTTATCTGGCAGTGTTGCAGTTGCTGGGGGGTGGGGGGGGCAAGCTGCGATGAT
Organism: Protopterus annectens; assembly: GCF_019279795.1. Classification (NCBI taxonomy): domain Eukaryota; kingdom Metazoa; phylum Chordata; order Ceratodontiformes; family Protopteridae; genus Protopterus; species Protopterus annectens. The sequence goes on along the minus strand of NC_056731.1, from coordinate 261,232,616 downwards.
GCAGGGAGACCAAGTGTGCTATGCAGACTTGTCTGGTAGGTATCCTTATTAAAAAGTGTTATTCTTGGCTTGCAATAACTGTAGGGAGAAACTGGACCACAACAGTGGTTTTATCTGGCAATGTTGCAGTTGCTCAGGAGGGGGGGGGGCCCGAGCTGTGATGATGCGCTATGCAAACTTGTCTCGTAGGTATCTTTATTAAAAAAGTGTTATTCTAGGCTTGCAATAACTGTAGGGAGAAACCGGACTGTAGCAGTGGTTTTATCTGGTAGTGTTGCAGTTGCTGGGGGGTGGGGGGGGGGCAAGCTGCGATGATGCAGGGAGACCAAGTGTGCTATGCAGACTTGTCTGGTAGGTATCCTTATTAAAAAGTGTTATTCTTGGCTTGCAATAACTGTAGGGAGAAACTGGACCACAGCAGTGGTTTTATCTGGCAATGTTGCAGTTGTTCAGGAGGGGGGGGGGCCCGAGCTGTGATGATGCGTTATGCAAACTTGTCTCGTAGGTATCTTTATTAAAAAAGTGTTATTCTAGGCTTGCAATAACTGTAGGGAGAAACCGGAATGTAGCAGTGGTTTTATCTGGCAGTGTTGCAGTTGCTGGGGGGTGGGGGGGGGCAAGCTGCGTTGATGCAGGGAGACCAAGTGTGCTATGCAGACTTGTCTGGTAGGTATCCTTATTAAAAAGTGTTATTCTTGGCTTGCAATAACTGTAGGGAGAAACTGGACCACAGCAGTGGTTTTATCTGGCAATGTTGCAGTTGCTCAGGAGGGGGGGGGGGCCCGAGCTGTGATGATGCGCTATGCAAACTTGTCTGGTAGGTATCTTTATTAAAAAAGTGTTATTCTAGGCTTGCAATAACTGTAGGGAGAAACCGGACTGTAGCAGTGGTTTTATCTGGCAGTGTTGCAGTTGCTGGGGGGTGGGGGGGGGGCAAGCTGCGATGATGCAGGGAGACCAAGTGTGCTATGCAGACTTGTCTGGTAGGTATCCTTATTAAAAAGTGTTATTCTTGGCTTGCAATAACTGTAGGGAGAAACTGGACCACAGCAGTGCTTTTATCTGGCAATGTTGCAGTTGCTCAGGAGGGGGGGGGGGGCGAGCTGTGATGATGTACTATGCAAACTTGTCTCGTAGGTATCTTTATTAAAAAAGTGTTATTCTAGGCTTGCAATAACTGTAGGGAGAAACCGGACTGTAGCAGTGGTTTTATCTGGCAGTGTTGCAGTTGCTGGGGTGGGAGGCAAGCTGCGATGATGCAGGTAGACCAAGTGCGTTATGCAGACTTGTCTGGTAGGTATCCTTATTAAAAAGTGTTATTCTTGGCTTGCAATAACTGTAGGGAGAAACCGTAGCAGTTGTGTGGGTGTGGGTAGCTGTGTTTGTGTAAGGTGGAGGTGTGCCTTTGTAAGTGTGGTGCGAATGTTATGCATTATGAAATGGAGAGATTAAGAGTAAAAGTGTGCTCAGTGAAGTCCCTAGCAATTTCATCACTGCTTGATTCAGACATGTACATTCCCTTGTTTGTCAGAACTATGTTTGAGTGCATTGTTTTGGAGTGTGGTATCACGACTACAGCTGCTGGTACTCTTTCAATACAAGTATCTGCTTCTCCAGGAGTCTGTTGCTGAGAGGATGAGAAACTCACTACAAGTATACAACTAAGACAAACTACATAAAGCAATAGTAAAAAAGTACTAGGTCATATCAGAGGCTTGGGAGGTCATTGTTAAGAAACTGAGAACTGTTGTAAAATTTATCATTAAATACCATAAGTTCAGGTTATACTATAAGAGAATAACTATGTAAAGATAAACATGTCAGCAGCCAAAATACATTACAAGTTGAATATTTTACTGTGCACATTTTAAAAAAAATGGATAGACTGGCCTAAACTCTGGACTGATGAGTTTGCTTTTTTTTTTTATTCCTGGGAAATGCTATTCAGAAGTGAAGAGACATACAAGGGAACAGATTTAGTGGCACACCAGGCTATTTTTTTATGTCTATTGTCATGCAAAGCTGACTAAATTAGTTGAATCTAGCAAAGCTGGAAATGTGGGACTATAGCCCACTGAAGGAGGGGAGATGGGAGGAGTAACCTGGCCAGGAACTGAAACTTGCAAAACTGCTCCTTGTGAAAAGTCTTTTTTATCTCAGTAATTTGACACTTTTGCAAGTTTCTTTCAGAGAATGTGTAAGTACATCAGTGGGAACAACATTTGTAAAACTCAGCGCACACCAGTCAATGACACATGAGCTGCAGACTCTCAAACTTGGCAGTTTTGTTCGGGTGTTCCATTCTAAGTGAATGGAAGTCTAGTCTGACAATAAATGGTAGGGCTATTTGTTCTAACGGTCTGCATTATGGGACAGATTTAGCTTTCCAAAGGAATCACAATGTCTGCCCCCATGAGGGCAGACAAGAGTAAAAACAAAATAAAATTAGGAATGAGTACTTATTTTGCTGAAGGCAGCTTTGAGAGATGTAGTAAATCATGGCAAGATAAAAAATATATGTTTTCTTCATCATTTTCCCGTAGTGGTCCTTTAACATCTTTTGAACTGTTTTTTCCCTGACAGTGTAATTTTCACTATTTCCACCAGGTGGAGCACTCACAGTTTTACTATATTACTACACACACACACACACACACACACACACACACACACACACACACACACACACACACACACACACACACACATACACACATACATATATATATATATATATATATATATATATATATATATACACACACACACACACACACACACACACACACACACACACACACACACACACACACACACACACACACATTCATTTTTACTACTTCATTATTTTACTTTTTTCTTACTTTTTGCTTACATTTTTATAACATTACTGTGTTTGTTGTCTTTGCTAATTAATTGAAAATGACAGTTTTAAGTTGCAGTTTACTATGTTTATGAACAAACTCATGACAGGTAAAAGTTCATTGTGCAAAAGTAAGTTGTCTTATAATTTTAAGTTGAGTTGTTCCTATTGGGTAAAAGTTAATTGGCAGGGTTTATAATGAGCACTTTACATTGTGAAATGTTTTCTACATCTAAGGAAGTTCATTGAAATGAAAATGCAGTGTGATTTTAAAGTGTTTATGTATCTCTTCTTTGGTGCTGTTACAGTTTTTGTCTAGTGGATTAAAGCTGGATTTTTTACCATTTACTGCCTGATTCTCCTTCAGCTGCCTTTCTTTTGGTTTAGATTTACCATTCCATAAAGCACTCTCAGGATACAAGCTGTCCCAAAACTTGCAGTTTACTCCCAAGCTATAGTCCTCTTTCCTAGGTTCAGTTTTCATCTCCAAGTTACAGTGCCCCAACACTACACTCTCAGACTGTAGGTCTCACTACTAGGCATCACTGTTGGCTCCAAAATGTAAGTACTTCCATCAGCCTAGTCCTCCAGTGATATATCATTGGTTAGACCAGAATGCGCCTTCCCTCAGTCTATACTTCCAGGTCTTTCTTTCAGCACTTTATACTGCTCATTCTGTACATGTTTGCTAGTTCCCCATACCAGGTCATAAGGACAGCATGGGAGTGGACTGTGTTGTCACATGCACCTTGTCATCAGACATTGTAATTTATTTATTTATTTATGTAAGTTGTGAGAGCATATGTACCTTATCGAAACAGTCTCCATGTTGTCCCTCAAGGTCTCACAAACCCAGTATGTCAATATACTGGGTCCAACAACAAATAATGAAGAAACTTTTCTGTGTGGAAGATCGAAGATTCCCTAGAGTTCCTTAGAGTTCAGGCACCTAATAAAAACCATATTGTGAATATCCCACCTAATAACAGGTGGTAGAAATACTTTCTTTAAAAACTTTTAAACGTATAAATCCACTAATGAAAGTAGGAAAGCACAAACTAGTTAAAGTCTAATCTTCTTTATTAAAAACACACAAGTGATCCAAATAGTAGTTGAATAAAACAGAATGTTGTTTGTCTTTTGGCTTTTCCCAGTTAGGGGGTCGCCACAGTGGAACTCCAGTCCGCTAATTATTGGCAGTTGGTTTTTATGGTGTCGAGTTGCCAGCCCGATGCTCAACCTTCTACGAAGGCACGCCCATTCAACGCATGTCTTTCGAACGCCCACTCGACTGCGGGGAGGACATGCAGACTCCACACAGAAGGCACTCCCAACCCAAGCCGAGAATCGAATGGGAGAACCTCTTGCTGTGAGGCAACAATGCTACCGCTGCACCACTGCATTGAAAAAAACAGAATAACGTGTAGAAATTAACCATTCTATTTATATACCTGTTCAAAACTTGTTTAAAAGCATGTTTAATAGCATGGGACTAGCTTACTAGGGTAGCTGTGTTGTAAAAAGTAATGAGAATGTTTACTAGCTAAATACCCTTCCCCTCATACATCAGGGTGATATTCGACACAGTGCTGCCCTACTTCAAGCTGTGTGATTCCAGGATATGTTTAACTAAACTACACTACACTAAACTAAAAGTTAAACTAAAAATTATACATTAATAATTGTTAAAACTTCCTGAAAGCATTTCATTGTAGTATCAAAAAAGAAAAAGTTAACACAAGTCTCCAAAATTCCTTAGAAATCTTTTCTACCAACATTCAAAAACATTTTTAACATAGATCACTTTTTTCTATTAGATCTTCTTCAGGTTTGTGTGTCAAGTGGGAAAGCAACTAAAAATTAAAAGTTAAATAACAATATATAATACTAAATTGTGATGGGCTAAAAACAATCCCCCAGATTTACTAATCTCCCGTGCAGGACTAATATAGTCCTGAATGGAAGCGGCAGTTTAAGAGGAGGTCGGTAGTGTGCCGTGCATATTAATGAAGGCATGCTGCCTGAGCTCCAAATCCTACACTCTCAGACTGTGGATGAGAGCAAGGGTCGTGTCTGAGAGCAGAGCTCTCAGAATAAACATGCCCCTGCAAAGTAGAACAGTAGAAACTGTAAATAAATGAGCGAGACCACTCATAGGTGTCCGCATATCCCCACCAACAGTCCCCCATGTGTACAACAGGAACAGTACATATAAATAAAATGAAGAAACCCTTTTATTTTTTTTAAAACCCCGAGTACAGCTAACCGTAGGTGCGCGGGTTTGCCCATCGCTTAGCTATGGTTGAAGCAGTTTAAAAGGCTGAAGAGGATAACAAGGAAGATATATGCAAATGAAGCAGCACAGCAATAGTGTAGTGGTCAGAGCATCTGCTTAACGAGTAGGCATTCCCAGTTTGAGTCCCACTGCAGCAAATTCCATTTTCTATGTGAAATCTGTATATGAACTTTTCTTGACATTCTTTTGCAGTATAACCTACTAAATAACATTTAAATGTGAACTGGAATACGGCATTAAATGCACAATCGAAGTGTCAGTGTCATAATGAATAAGGCACTAGTAAGCCGGTTTAAGCACAAATAAGCAGTAGTAAGCATATATAAGCACTAGTAAGCGTGTTTAAGTTGGTTTGCGTGGGGGTAAGCATTGCCTACACAGATTAAGCAAAGTAGAAGCTAACTGAATGTAAGAAACTGTAACCGGAAGTTAGCATTGCTTAGCTCCGTGCAAACCCGTACACACCCGCTTATAACTGCTTTAAAGTGCCTTAATCACTCTGTACCCAATGGCCCGTGTTCTGCCCAGCAACAAAATAAACAGCTTCTGCAATGCTGGAACTCAGGACCCTGTACACCACAGTCACAGTAGTTAACCACTAAGCCACCATAGCACTACATATAAATGGGGTATCAGCAAACTAATTCTTATGAGAGGAAAATCAAATCAAACATGTGAACTGAATCTATGTACAGTGTGATGTTGTATAACCTGCCACAGAACATAAATATATGAACTGGAGTACTGCAGTAAGCAGAGATTTGAGGCGTTATTGTAATAAAGTGTACAAGTCCCCAGGTCCCCATACAGTGTATGTACACATGAATCATGGATACCAGACACATATATAACCTGTAATGAATAATAAATCACTGCCAAAAGGCAAATATAGTGATAATTAACTATTAAGCAATGCCAACCGCAGCACAGCTCAACTTAGTAAGTGTAAACAATGTGTAGGGAAGCCAGTTCAATCTGCCCAGTGGTATACCTCTTTAAACAATGCCAACCTTAGGTAAGCAGGTTTGCCCATAGCTTAGCCTTTTCAAAAGCGACCAATCACGGAAAAGTGCAGGAAATCAGCCCTACTTAAACCCAAGAGGCAGGAATACAGCTCATAACTGGTTATAGCTTCCCCTTGCAGACACTATGGCAGTAAGGGGAGAAGGAGTGCACTTCCGGGCACAGCGCTGGTTCATCCAGGAGTCCAAGGTCATGGCTGGACTCCTAGTTAAAGACCATGCACAGAGACTGCTGCAGGACCAGTACCAGGGCTCCCAATATAAGGCAGAGGCCTGGGACCATCTCGCCTGCGACCTCACCAGTGCCACTGGCATACCCAGAACTGGTGAGCAGGTCCAGCACCACTATGCCAACCTGAAGCAGTGGAAGGGGGACTTCTTGGAGGAATGGCTCCAAGAGACTAGAGCATCAGAGGATGTCCCAGCTGTGTGTAAGTATCAGTCCGTTACCTGTTTAATAATGGCCAGCTCAGGTATATCATGGATAGGTATGGATAAATATTCCTCTTATGTCCCCCACAGCTGCGGTGAAGTGGGCCATGAACCAGGAGGCCCACATTTGCTGCCTGGCGTGGCTGCGACATGAGGCAGGTCAGTAATACTCATGCTTATACTATCATAGGAAATAAAAATAAAAGTAGTAGTAAAGTAATTGCTATTATAAAACCTGTATTGTTCAAGGCAAGTACTGCATACACTAGAGAATATGGCAGGAAGAGTCTATTATTGTTAGTATGGCAATAAAAGTATAATATCCTGACAAAACAGGTCTAACAGCTGGACTGTATGTGTATATTCTGGTATAATATGGTAATGTAGATTTGCAATCATGTTAATACTACTATAGTCTTAAGCATTGTTACCCACACGATGCACCATAATGTGAATGTGTAGGAATGCCTGTATATGGCAGGTGTAATCCACAGAGGTCATTTAGTACAACTGAGAGACACATAGACAGTAAACAGGGGAAATGCAGACAACAAAATCCGAATAGCACATGCACCTGAGATGTGAACTGTTGTTTTATTAGCACACACAGCCACAGTTTGAATCCTGTCAGTGGTAGTAGCCTGCATACAGAATTACACACCATGACTGTACAGATATGTCCAGACTGTCTATTAAAGGGGCCCATATCTAAGGCCTATTAACATGTCCCCCTGGGAAATCAGTGGGATGATCCCAGATGTATAGGCAGCAAACAGGAAATACAACTGATTGACACACATCTATGACAGCAAACCTGGCACACTAGCAACTCCCCAATACCTTATGTGACTAAGAAGCCACGTATGTCCCATTTACAACCCAACCTGTTAAGCTGTGGTCAGAGTGTGTACAGTAACAGAGTGAGATGTATGTGCATAATACTAATGCGTAATCTGGAACCTTGTGTGGCAGCAGTCAGGTAGTGCTAACAAGCATTGCTCCCACAGGAACGTTGGATATGAACACTGTGCTGCGAAATACAGACCAATGTAACCTGTACTGGTACCATTCACCCTGGTATTGTAGGGAATTGTGAGTGTTGCAGTTTCTCTGAATAATAAAGTATTAGTGGTCACTGTCAGCCACACTGTGCTACATAATATAATGGTGTAGGAAAGCATGTACATGTGTGTGTCTGGTCACTAAAGGTGGAAGACAGCAATAGTCTAGATATGTCCAGGCATACCAGCATGTGGTCAACACATGGCCAGAGTCTGTGCAGAAAGAGTTGGATAGGATAGTGCAAAACATCAACCCAGAATCCCACCGTATCTGTACAGTTAGTCAGTGTTAACAAACATTCCCTCCACAGGTAAACCAGGTAAGAGGTTCATGTGTAATGATGTTGACAGCCATACCAGCCTCCAATATAGGTCTATAGGTTAGTGTAGTAACATTTGTAAGGTACAGATAACAGCACTGACTAGGAAAGTAATGTGGAGTACAGGAATATATTACTTGTTAACTGACAACTTTCTCTCCCCCCACCTTATCTCCAACAATAATCAACATACCCACCCAACTGGTATGTACTGACTCTGATAATGGCCAGTCATTTGATAAATATTCTAATGGTTCCCATACATGTGCCATACTGAATTATTCCAACATTGTTGGCACGGTGCCATCACCGTACCTGCATACTGTTCGTATTACCACTGTGGTCCCATATATGCATGTGCCCTGTTTGCTATTCATCTGTTCCGTATCTGATGTCTGGGTTATTGGGAATATCTATGCATGCTATTATACCTAACCCTGGAATATGTTGACTATAACTAACCCATATATGATGTTGAAATCTAAATACTGTAGCATGCTTGGGAAGGCTGGTCCCAGCGGACCCACCTGACCCACCTCAGCTGGCCGAGGCACCAGGCACCAGCATGTCTGGAGCCCAACCCTGCACCTCCCTGTCCATTGGTCCTGCACCACCTTCGGGTGGAACTGCCTCAGGAGATGGGGCTCGCCTCCCCACTATAGGCACCTGTCACCTGTGGCCAGGTCGGGTTTGTGGTGCATAGAGCGATCAACGAACAGGTTGGTGATCTTCTACACCAGCTTGAGGGCCGCATGTCACAATTAGAGAGTCAGCCTGGCTCTGCGGCTTAGCCCCCAGCACACCCACCTTTGGGGCTGTGAAGAAGCAGTGGTGACTGCTCAAGGGTGGGGACTTCAGTCCCAGTGTTATCACTAGGGGACTTGTGGGCTTCTGATATCCCAGCACCCCTCCCCATCAAGGTGTTTACACCCCACATGTGTCATATACTGCCCCTGTATGCATCTTGTGTATCTTATCTGCTAATCTACCCAACCTACCTCCCCAAATATACCTACTACCCTCCCCAACATCACACTTCCACCTGAAAAAAAAAAAGGCAATCTGTTCCCACAAAAAAATCTCGCCTCCTACATAGCTGTCCATTTTGCACGTGTCCACTGGACACATGTAATCTGGTCTAATTGGAATCACAATGAATTATTGTTGTCCTCACCCCTCTCCCAGGGGTTTGAGTGTCCAAATCTACCTTCAAATACAGTGTATATAAAGAGCTGTTGCTGTAGAAGAAATGGGCAGCTACGGACCTTCCCTACACCCTTCCTGCACATCCCTAGCTGTTTTCCCTACTGTCTTTCCCTCTTTGTGCCCCTTTCTTCACCACTGTCCTATCAACCCCTTTTCTTTTCTTTTAAAAGAATTAGCACAGGGGTAAGCGGGAGTAAGCACTTTTAAGCAGCAGTAAGTGGGATTAAGCCTGTTTGCGTTGGTGTAAGCAATGCTTACACAAGTTAAGCAATTCAGGAGCTGAGTATAAGAAACAGTAACCATAAGTTAGCAGTACTTACCGTCCCGCAAACCCAGGCAAACCCACTTACAACTGCTCAAAAGTGCCTTAATCACACTGTATCCAATGGTCCTTGTTCTGCCTAGCAACAAAATAAACAGCCTCTGCTAGGATCAAACCTAGGACCCTGCACACCCTAGACAAAGTGATTTACCACTAAGCCATCTCAAAAGTACACATCCTTGATGTATTTACAAACATATCATCCAGCTCAGTCATTCAACAGTACAGAGAATGTATTCCAACATGTAGATGTATGTGTGTGAGTAATTATATTAATCTCTAAAAGGTACAACATATTGATATATGTATATGTGTATATATATATATATATATATATATATATATATATATATATATATATATATATATATATATATATATATATAAAGATATATATGAACATATAAACATGCAAATGCCTACATCTATAGATATATATGTCCACATCTACATGTCTAAATATATAAGGCAGGTTATATATATGTCAGCTGATATATATATATATATATATATATATATATATATATATATATATATATATATATATATATATACATATATAGGTATATATGGACATACATCTGTAGATAACAATGGGGAAATAACAAAAACATATATGTCCTCATGCAACATTAATGGAGTTGAGAGGCCCCACACAATATATGTCTGATATGAATAGGTATAACCCTCCCACAGCCAAGCACGACCCCCCCCCTGTAATACAGTACCAAGTGTTGCAATTCCCATAACCAGGACCAGACACAACATGTCCATCCCTAGGATACATATACCCAGACACATATATGTATATACAGGTGTATATCTATCTATATATATATATATATATATATATATATATATATATATGTAACTACACATACACGCACAGAGATATGTTCAGTAAGATACATATGTAGTACGTGCACACAATATGGAGCAGCCAGTATTCCTACAGTCACCACCTTACCAACTGGAGACTGTATGAACCACCCATATGAATGACATTCATAGCCTGCGACATATACCCACAGAGATATCAAAGGGTATAACACCACACACAGGTGTGCATAAATGAATGTAAAAGCTTTATTTGTGTACTATGACAGTTGTATATGCAATGTCATATAGCTACTGTGAAACAGTTATACTAAGTTATACTAAGACAGTAGTCTGGAAAGGTTGACATATATTGCTGTCCAGGCTGAGGCCTTCAAGTAGTACAATAGTACAATAGTAATGACAGACTGGGCCACAGTATACCAGACAATCAACAGTACGTAATGCAGATGTATAGGTCATCAGCCACTGTCTACACTCTGTACACAATCCCTAGGGGTTACAGACCCCAGTTGACACAATGGTATGTATCTGTTACATAACAAGGCATATCTGACACCATCACAATCACCCTGACAAACAGAGCATCCCGTATGGCAGGAGGCAGTAGGTCTGCATTTACCCAAGGTGGATTGTATGGTAAAGTACATCCAGATACCTTAAGGTAGCTTATCCCAGATACCCACACATGTTGTAACAGCCTAGGTTAGTCATGGTACACCCCCCCACACTCACTAATACTGGGCCATATACCACTGTTACATACAATGGCCTGGCCTCTGGCTTGCTTTTAGGGCACACACATGTATTGTGGCCCTCACATAGGTTCATCATAGGTTCATAGGTTCATACTAGGCTATCTGCCGAGGGGCATTTTACCTAGCCCATGGATTTGTTTTGTGGGCTACCCCCCCTTTATAGGGGACTAAACTATACCCATTTTTTTGCTGTGCCTGTGTCGCAGTGACACTGAGGTAATCCCCTGGGTATATCTGCGATCTCCCATCCATTGTTACATACAATGGCCAGTGGAGCTCTGCATTAGGGCACACATGGAGTCTTTGTGTAGTTGAAGCTATCCTCACACGTCCTATTAATAGCCCCAACCCCCCAGTATGTGTGGGGGACACAACAGCAGTGGAATGATGGCAGGAATGACAGCATGACATACACACAGCCCGCTACATAACAACCCCTGACAGCATGTCATATGTGCAAAGCCTGGTATGTAGGTGGAGGTCAGAGGCTGGAACACAAGCGCATATGTGTAAAACTGTCATACAGTAAGCAAGATATGTATATGTGTATATATCTATATGGATGTATGTATACTTATATATACATATATGTTCACCATATGTCCTGCACATGGAGTGGAGCCCTACCTCAGCCCCAATAGTCCCAACATCTCAGTGAAAGGGGATGTCACGTATGTAGTGCAGGTATATTTGTAGACTATTGCTACTGTAATAGGGATTGTCTTCACAGAAATGGTGTGTGTGGGAGGCCACATCTGCTGTTAACATGTGCGCCATTGGCTACTTACAGAGATCCTAAGGTCATCATAGTACAGTACCACTGCTAGCACAGTAACGCCCCTGTGGACTACAGCTGCAATATGGTCAATATATGTGGACAGTCAGACACACTCTGGTCAGTCCAGGGGTATACACAGAACCCCTTCATGCAAGACATGTGGACCAGGCCTGTCAATGTGGATGTTAACAGCCATATAGATGGGTATAACACGTACATACTGGTATACATTTGCCCCCATAGGTTATGCATTCATACACCCCTGTCTGTCCTGACACATAATAACCACTGGTACAGAGGTGCCATGGCCACAAACTATCCACTTGTTAGTGACATACATCTGAACAGCATCCCACTGCTTTGTCTAACATACATGACTGTTATGGTGGCCTAGCAGCAGTACATCTAGCAAGTATCTGGACATGACATATCACTGGATAAGTACAGTAAGCTGCTAGGCATGTAACAAAGTACAGTGCAGGCTACAGGCAGACTGACTCAACACTGGGCTACATCTCCTATGTGGGAATACACCTGTACCTGCATAAATAGCAGGCTCTACAGGCATGTCACATCACAGAGTAACAGACATCTGTGTGAAAGTGCATAACCACAACCAATGTGAACAAAGCCACAGTCACATATGGTAAGCTAGCGTACTATTACAGTATATGGACTATCTGATGTACACCATCCTCATATGAGCCACTCACACAACAACCATCATATACTTGGCCACTACACAGCGTGGTCCGATGGCTGTCTGTGGTTTGGGACATGTGTGTGTTTGCCCCTACAAACATGTAAGTTGATAGGGTGACATACAGTGGAGCAGCATGTAACATCAGATAGAACAGGACCAAGAACAATAACATCTACCACAGTCTCTACACAGGCCAAGGTACATATGCACTATACACACACTGTCGACAATTACCAGACTTACACATACTTCAGTACTGTACACACAACCACAGAATGCCCAGGCTATGTCCTCAAATATAACCCCTACTATACATAACATGTGTAGCAGTCTGATATCTCACTGGCTTGTTATCAGATATGCTGTCAATGAATATGGTGTACAGAACATATGCACCTCCTACTGCATGACATATGTACAAAGGTTGCAGAGTTGTGGCTGGAGGCACAAACACAGGGCCAATATTGACATGTCGCTGTAATAACCTCATACATTTCCTGTCGTAACAGGGTTTGATACAACATAAGTCCAATGAGGGATATGATGTCAGTAACTCTCCCGGCTGTCACCATCTACTGACTGCAATCCTCACACTACCTTCTGCAGTTGAGAGATAGGTGTTCTGTGGGTACCACAAGGAACACAAGGCACCACACACTGCCTAGTCTGCAGATGACCCTACAAATGGGGATTCCTCATAAACATAGCCCTGACATGACAAGTATTAAAACATATAGGACAGCCATATCCACACACACACACTGTTAAACCAATATTACCCCAACTGCAGTATAGCAGCACTTACAGTCATTAGTCAGGACAGGCACATCCCCCTCCTGTGTGTTGGCCTGTTTCCACAGTGCATGTTGTCAGAGGTAAGTCCCCAATCCATCTGTGATGCTGTTTGCCAACACCACTATGGTGTTCCTAAGTATTGGAGTGTGTTTCCATGCATTTGGCTATGGGAATGTTACCACAGCTGTTCCACATTCAATCAGCTAGGGGAGGGCTGCAATTCATGCAGAGGCCATCAGCTGATCATGAGCATCACTTAAATTACACATGCTGCTGCCTAAGCAAAGCAAGTGTGAGCCTCCACATCCACCAGACAGGGGGTGGGAAGGCAGACAGAGGCAAATACATGTCAGGGAGGGGTGGGAGAGTAAAACTGAAGCATGTTTGTGTCACACACCTACCAGCACAGGGTATCAACCCCCCCCGACAACTATGTAGTGCTATCACAGTTTGATGCAGTTATTGGATGTGCCACATGGGTTATCTGCTGTAGAGCACTCAGAACATATATGTGATGGTGAGTGACATCTGCAACAGGGAGTCACATGTGAAGGCACCATAAGTGGTGCAGGTGTCCATTGGGGAACATGGTGGAGATGCACTGTCTGCATGTACATGCATATTGGACAGATGGGCAGGGTGACATGCCCTCTGTAGCCCACTGCTATCACTGCATAGTTACTATCAGTGGCCAATATGCAGTGTTGTTGTTGTGTCTTTAGGGGTCGCCACAGTGGAACTACCCACATATTAGCTGTTGCCTAGGCATGTGTGTGCGTATGACACATGGGTTGACTGTGTGCTCTGGGTAATAGTGGGGTTGCTAACTGTGATTGGCTGGCCTTGCTGTCACATGTATGGGTATGGCTTTGCACTCCAGCCTCTCAGCTAATTTACATCTGTTATCCCTGTATGGTTGACATTGTGATATATAGTAGGGCCACCATAAAAGAAATAAGCAAAACCCCCTCCACATTGCCCACACACTCACAACCACCTCTACAAGTCACACACACACACACCTGTCATGTCTGGGAGTTGAACCCCTACCTAACTAGTTTATGACATTACAGCACTACGCAGTTATAGTACGCATCATGGACATTACTAAGGTATTTCTTCCCCAAAGGTGTATTTCATAATGAATGACATCAGCAGGATTACCAAAGAAGGGCATTTCGACTGTAATGCGAGTGACTAGCCTAAAATGCATTGCTCCCTACACAGACAGTGAGACACACACAAAACATCCACAAATGACGTGGGTGGGTATAGAACCCCTGACCGAGGTCTATATCACACTACAGCATAGAGCAGTTATAGGTCACACCATAGGGATTACTACAGAACTTTTTCCACAATGTTGTATTTCACAATTAATGACATCATCAGGATTGCCAAAGTAGGGCATTTGAAATGTACTGCGAGTGAGTAGCCTATAATGCATTGCTCCATACACAGACATTGGAACACACACAAAACATCCAGAACTGTCATGGGTGGAGATGGAACCCTACCACAGTTTTAAATTACACTACAGCAGTACGCAGTTACAGGATGCTCCAGTGGGTACCCAGCATCCCCCACTAGGTGACCGTAGGGGATGTCCACATTGGCACATCTGTGGTACAGCTACATCACATGCTGTATGTGTGAATCATCATAGCTTCCAGGGCAGCCAGCACACACATTCATTATAATGCCCTGGGCATCACATACGACCTGGCAGTTGATGGAGGGGATGCCCCTGCAGTTGATGTAGGCCCTACCCTGCTCACTGGGTGGTGCTTTGATGCATATGTGCGTGCAGTCTATAGCACCCACTACCCCAGGGTATTCTGCTATTTGGTGGAAGAGACGCATATTGCTGGTCAACACCTC